>NC_088239.1:41785277-41915277 GCF_036934945.1 Oncorhynchus masou masou | reverse complement strand
AATCATTGCTAAGAATAATGAAAATGACTGCAGTCTCTACTGGTTGTTGTTTTTCAGGCTGGTTGTATTGGTGCTAGCTAGGTACCAAGCTAAAGCTAGCTACCACAGAAGTTGCAATCGAACAAATTATGCTTTATTACCAACGCGGTATTGTAAACACATCGTTCATGGATGGTGTTTACTTGTTTGCAGACCTTTTTGTACAGCTTTGACAGTGCTACTGTATCTTTTTGACACGCAAAGTCCCAAACGGCATTCCATAGTATGTATGATGTGAAGCTAATAGCAGTGATGTTATTACTGTGTATCTCCTGTAGGGAAACGTCTGAAAAATAGCGCACTTGGTAGTGTGTGCCGGTCCTCGACCAGTCGGTCGAAAGCCAACATCACCCACAACAGAGACCGGTTGATTTTCAAGGGCAATGAATTCCATTACCTTGGATTTAATTTCGCCTTTGAGTTGTCTCGCTGAAATGATCTTACTCTTTCAAATGACTGCTCGAGTTGTTGACTACTCAATCCACACAGCAGACATTGTGGGCTAGGTTAGGAATGCTGTGTTGCCCGTGTAGCGCAACATTTTATGTGGCGTCATTACGTCCTGTACCCAGGTTATATAGGTGTGCTCGGTAGCTTTGACATCAGTTTTTAATATTGGGCTGATAACGATGTTGGTATTTTTAGCTAATATCGTCCGATTCCAATATGTTCACCGACATATCGTGCATCCCTAATTCCAATTCATCCCAAAGGTGTTCGATGGGGTTGAGTTCAGGGCTCTGTGCAGGCCAGTCAAGTTCTTCCAAACTGATCTCGACAAATCATTTCTGTATGGACCTTGCTTTGTGCAGGGGGACATTGTCAAGCTGAAACAGGAAAGGGCCTTCCCCAAACTGTTGCCACAAAGTTGGAAGCACAGAATCGTCTAGAACGTCATTGAATTCTGTAGCGTTCACTGGAACTAAGGGGGCTAGCCCGTACCGTGAATACAGTCCCAGACCATTATTCCTCCTCCACCAAACTTTACTTTGCACTATGCAATGGGGCAGGTAGCGTTCTTGTGGCTTCCGCCAAAGATTGGTCCGTCGGACTGCCAGATAGTGAAGCGTGATTCATCACTCCAGAGAACGCGTTCCTACTGCTCCAGAGTACAATGGCGGCGAGCTTTACACCACTCCAGCCAACGCTTGGCATTGCGCATGGTGATCTTAGGCTTGTGTGCTGCTGCTCGGCCATGGAAATCCATTTCATGAAGCTCCTGACGAACAGTTCTTCTGCTGACATTGCTTCCAGAGGCAGTTTGGAACTCGGTAGTGAGTGTTGCAACCAAGGACAGACCATTTTTACGCACTACACGCTTCAGCACTCAGTGGTCCCATTCTGTGAGCTTGTGTGGCATACGACTTCGCGGCTGAGCCATTGATGCTCCTAGACATTTCCACTTAACAGTAACAGCGCTTACAGTTGACCGGGGCAGCTCTAGCAGGGAAGAAATCGGATGAATTGACTTGTTGGAAAGGTGGCATCTTATGATGGTGCCACATTGAAAGTCACTGAGTTCTTCAGTAAGGCAATTCTACTGCCAATGTTTGTCTATGGAGATTGCATGCCTGTGTGCTCGATTTTATACACCTGTCAGCAACGGTTGTGGCTCAAATAGCCAAATCCACTAATTTGAAGTGGTGTCCACATACTTTTGTGTATATAGTGAATCTTCTGCTTGGATAGATCTGTGCCACTGACTCTGACTGGCTTTAATTCCAGTTAGTCTACAAATTAATATTTAATATGTTGGATTCACGTCTTCATCTCAACCAAAAATCTAAGTTCAAGAATAGGGCTAATTCAAATCCATCTTTAAATGCACTTTAAATACAGTTTAAATAAAACAAGTGTTAATATTTGGTTGCTTTATTACTTTTGTAACACAGTAAATCCTGCAAACTAGTGGAGCGGGTCGAGAGTTTCAAGTTCCTTGGTGTCCACGTCACCAACGAACTATCATGGTCCAAACATACCAAGACAGTCGTGAAGAGGGCATGACAATACCTTTTCCCCCCAGGAGACTGAAAAGATTTTGCATGGGTCCCCATATCCTCAAAAGGTTCTACATTATTATTTTAGTCTACTTGGTAAATATTTTCTTAACCCTTCTTGAAAAGCACTTTTGGTTAAGGGCTTGTAAGTAAGCATTTCACGGTAAAGCCTGCACTTGTTGTATTCGGTGCACGTGACAAATAAAGTTAGATTTGATTTGAAACTAATGTAACAGTATTTATTCAACCTTAAAGAAAATATTTCAGAATTAGGTTGCTGTTTTTAACATTCTGATTTGTTTCAGCCTTCCAACTAAAAGTCCAAATACAACATATCACAATTTACATTTCTATTTTGGAAGAAATTTTTATTTTATCCGCATTTGACAGAAGTTGGAAAAGCATTCGGAAAAGTGATGTAAAGAGAAGGGTGTCTGCCCAGAGTGGGTGAAAACGCACTTTGGTGTTGAAATTTCACTTCCTTATGTTATAAAATACATTTTACCGAGACAAATATGATTATTATTGTTGACAGAGAATTGCAGGTTTCTCGTAACAACATTTGAGGATTTTACACGTTGTGGTCGTCATATTCAACGGTAACGTCAGCTTGTCAGGTGGCTACCTGATTAATGGCGTAAGTGAATGCTGATGTGGATCTTGAATCTAATGGCGGTGGAATCGAGGAGAATTGGACTATTGTCCAAAATAGGTTTGTTATTGAGGAGCAGTTGATCGGATTACCAATCTTGAGTAATCCATTTGAGATATCCAAACTGGTGTAGAGAGTGCTGGATAAAGTGAAGGCTGTGGGGATCATGAGAGGCGGCCTTGTTTCGATTTTTTGATCAGAAGGAACTTGTTTTGTGTCTCACCCGATTTGAGAAGTTTGACGTGTCGTGTGTGTCTCGTCGGAACAGGGCACCCCTCAAGAGGGTAATATCTGGTGTCTCGTGGGAAGTCGATGTTGAAGATATTAAAAATATTCCTGGAGTGATTGATGCACGTTGGGTGAATCGTGTGGTGAATGAAAAAAAAGTGAAGCATCTATCTGCTCTTTTTTTCATATGGAGTCTCTCCCTGCTCAAGTGCAGTTGGGCTATATAAACTACAGAGTCAAATCAGTTATTCCAAGACCAATGCAGTGTGATCACTGTAAAGCTTTTGGTCATGTTTCAAGTATTTGCAGAAGGGAGAAGCCGAGATGTCCGCATTGTGGAAAATATCATATATGTTTTAAAAGTGATGAAAGTGTGACATGTTGCAATTGTGGTGGGAACCATGAAGCCATCTCTTTGGAATAACGGACAAGGGTGAAAGAGATTGAGGTGGCCAAAGTCGGGGCTGTCCAGAGCATTTCATATGCAGCGGCTGTTAAAATTGGCTGTTGAGGGTTCGAATGGTGATCTTGAAGAGTCCATGGTGGTGGAAAGGCCTTCACTGCAGGCTGCAGGGGTTGCCTTTCACCAGCATGACTCTGAAATTTTAAAGGTTAAGAAGGCACTGCCAAGGTGGAGAAGAAGTCCAGGAAAATAGATATCATTGTGGATGGGGCGGAGCGGTTCCTGGGACTGAAAGACTTCTCGGCAGGGAAGAGTTGCATGTATTGTCACAAGCCACACCTCCCTCTCAGTTTCTAGAGCCTGAGAAGGGAGATATGGAGGTTTGAAGGAAGGATGAAGTGGGAGTTTTGTTGTTGTTTTTGTCAATGTACTTTATATTTTTGGGTGGTGTATTAAGTTTGTTTTCACTATCACGTGTGGATTTTCTTTTTACCTTGTTTTTTCAACCCCATCCAGTTGGTGGCGGCAATACACCTTTTTGGGTTCTAGTCTGCCATAAAACCCACAGAAGAAGAAGAAGAAACCTAGCTGACGCAATGCAATTTTTTTTCTTCTTTTTAATTTTGTAAATTTATTTTCTTCTAATGCCTGCATTTTATTTAGTCACCCTAATTCTGGCCACCCTACACCGGTAAAAACTCCAGTAACTAGGTTTCGACCATTGGTTTTCTTAGATGATTGTCTGCACAATTAATATATTATTTTACCTATTGGTCAAAATATGAATTTTAATTGGACACCCTGAGGAGCACTACACGAACAAAAATATAAACGCAAAACATGCAACAATTTCAACAGTTTTACAGAGTTACAGTTCATGTAAGGAAATCAGTCATTTGAAATAAATAAATTAGGTCCTAATCTATGGGCTCAGCCATAGGTGGGCCTGGGAGGGCATGGTCTGCAGTTGTGAGGCCGGTTGGACTTACTGCCAAATTCTCTAAAATGACGTTGGAGGCGGCTTATGGTAGAGAAAGGTAACATTCAATTATCTGGCAACAGCTCTAGTGGACATTCCTGCAGTCAGCATGCCAATTGCACGTTCCCTCAAAACTTGAGACATCTGTGGCATTGTGTTGTGTGACAAAACTGCACATTTTAGAGTGGCCTTTTATTGTCCTCAGCACAAGTTAGGACAAGTTATTAAGTGTAATGATCATGCTGTTTAACTCTTAGGGATCCCTTCACCCCCATTCCCGCTCGGATCCCGTTAACGGGATTGATTTGACAACATCCAGTGAAATTGCAGCGCCAAATTCAAAAACAGAAATACTCGTAATAAGAATTCATTAAACATACAAGTGTTATTCATCAAAATACAGCTTCACTTCTTGTTAATCCAGCCACAGTGCCAGATTTCAAAAAGGCTTTACGGCGAAAGCAGACCATGCGATTATCTGAGGACAGCACCCCGCATACAAACACATGAAAATCAGATTTCAACCAGGCAGGTGCTACACAAAAATCAGAAATAACGATATAATTCATGCCTTACCTTTGAAGATCTTCTTCTGTTGGCACTCCAAAATGTCCCATAAACATCACAAATAAACATCCTTTTGTTCAATAAATTCCTTTATTATATATATCCCCAAAATGTAAATTTATTTGGCGCGTTTGATTCAGAAATACACCGGTTCCAACTCGCCTACAAATGATCTAATAACTTACCTGTAAACTTGGTCCAAACATTTCAAACAACGTTCCTAATCCAAATGTATGTATCCTAAAATGTGAATAATCAATCTAATTTAAGACTGGAAATACTGTGCTCAAACCCGGACGAAAACAAAGTGAAGCTGGTTCCAGGTCGCTCTCTCCAAAAGACTTGAGTCCCTTTGTGTGACACATGGAAATAACAGAATTAATTCTTAATTTCTCAAAGGAAAAACATCAAACAACTTCTAAAGACTGTTGACATCTAGTGGAAGCTAGGGATTACCATAGAAAACTAATGGAAAACACATTGAGCTCAACATTTGTTTTCCCTGGATGGATTGTGCTCAGGGTTTCGCCTGCCAAAACAGTTCTGTTATACTCACAGACATTATTCAAACAGTTTTAGAGTGTTTTCTATCCAAATCTACTAATAATATGCATATCCTAGCTTCTGGGCCTGAGTAGCAGGTCGTTTACTTTGGGCACGCTTTTCATACGGCCTTGATAATACTGCCCCCTAGCTCAATGTTTTTAAATCAGCTTTTAGATATGTCACACCTGTTGGGTGGATGGATTATCTAATAGGGATGTAAACAAATTTGTGCACAGAATTTGTGAGAAATCAGCTTTTTGTGATTATGGGACATTTATTTTATTGCAGCTCATGAAACATGGGACCAACACTTTACATGTTGTGTTTATATACAGTACCAGTCAAAAGTTTGGATACACCTACTCATTCAAGTATTTTTCTTTATTTTTACTGATTTATACATTGTAGAATAATAGTGAAGACATCAAAACTATGAAATAACACACAAGTGTCTTAAAGTAATGATGGACTGTTGTTTCTCTTTGCTTATTTGAGCTGTTCTTGCCATAATATGGACTTGGTCTTTTACCAAATAGTGCTATCTTCTGTATACCACCCCTACCTTGTCACAACACAACTGATTGGCTAAAACGCATTAAGAAGGAAAGAAATTCTACAAATTACTGTCACGGCCGTCAAAAGAAGTGGACCAAAGTGCAGCGTGGTGAGCGTACATATTCCTTTATTATGGAATGACGCCAACGAAACAAGGTAAACAACCGTGAAGCTTACGAGGGCTAAGTGCCGCTAACAAAGATAACTACCCACACTGAAGGAGGGGAAAAAGGGTTATCTAAGTATGATTCCCAATCAGAAACAACGATAGACAGCTGTCCCTGATTGAGAACCATACCCGGCCAAAACATAGAAATAAACATAGAAAAACAGAACATAAAATGCCCACCCCACCCCACATCACACCCTGACCTAACCAAACAGAGAAATAAAACTGTTCTCTAAGGTCAGGGCGTGACAATTACCTTAAAACAAGGCACACCTGTTAATTTAAATGCATTCCAGGTGACTACCTCATGAAGCTGGTTGAGAGAATGACAAGAGTGTGCAAATGGTAGTATGAGTATGTTGTTTGTTTTGTGGAAATATATTGTGTAACCTGGCCTTTAAAATTAATAGCATCCATGGTCACATTTTGAGGTTACTGTAACTATAAATGTGTTCTTATGTAATCATAGAAAGCGTGCATTTTCAAGATTGCATGCAAAAGTCACAGGTCTGTGGAGATCTTCACAATTGCTATAGTAATCTGTGCATTATCTCTAACAGCATTTATGACTTGCACTATGTGTTTTTAATGTAATCTCAACTGCAATCCTGGTCATTTGGTTGTGCTATTTGCTGAAGCGCAGTAAGAACACATTAAGTTGTGATATAAATACAAAATATCTGACATTGTATTCCCGTTTTGAATTCCTATGTGTTGTGCTTTGAAATGGTGAAAGTGCAGAGATAACACATTTTAGATGGAAACTGATTTAAAAAAAAATCTGAAACAAATGACCAATTGGAATTTTGTTGCGCTTTTAGATGCTTGAAAGCATAGTGATAACACATTGGGAATTCAACATACTTCTGGCTGTGTTTTTGAGTGGGTGATTAAAGGTTGAAATATCATTGATCAACCTCTCAACCAAATATGACCGAAATGTCCACGTTGAAATTATGTTGTGTGCCCAGTGGGAAAACACTCTTACAGTTATTATGGTCAAGAACATAGGCTATTCATTTTGGTGATTTAAAAAAAACTTTGATTGCCCCTAAAAGAGTTTAGTTGCTAGGTGCACTAGCATAGGCTAGTAAGATCCAATGGAGACATGAAGCTGTGACTCAACAGTGGTCCTTGGTGCTGACCCTCGGGGCTGTGGTGGCCTGTTGGTTAGTGTTAATGGTAGTTAGTAGAGATACAGGGTCACAGAGTCACTGAATGCTGGGTTTTAGCTGAAAGAATGCTGTGAGTCTATTTTGAAGGGAAGAACAGGATACAGTCATTGTAGATGTTGGAATGATCAGGTATTCAAAGCATGCAAACCAGTAAGCAAACACCTCTGACTAGTGTTATGCAAAATGAACTAGCCATAAAGTCAATCATGAGAAACATTAGCCATTATTTTGACATTGTTCTATACTGTCAGGCATAGGTGTATAGGTGGCAGGGAAGTCAAAAGGAGTGTAAAATGGAGTCTTTTAATAAAGTCCACATAACATGCTCCAACACACTAAAATGTACACATACAAACAAACATGGGTACGAGGACCCGACGCGCACCTATACAACAAGCAATTACACTGACAATAGAACAATTTCTGACAGACATGAGGGGAAACAGAGGGTTAAATACACAACAGGTAATGACTGGGATTGAAAACAGGTGTGTGGGAAGACAAGACATAACCAATGGAAAATGAAAAAAGGATCAATGATGGCTAGAAGACCGGTGACGTCGAACGCTGAGCACCGCCCGAACAAGGAGAGGCAACGACTTCGGCAGAAGTCGTGACATATACGGCTGTATTTTCAGCAATCGACATATATACCAGTGGATTTGAGTGACAACCTTGGCTATTTGTAAGAGCATGGTGGAAATAATTCCACTTCATTCCATTGATGATGAGGCACTGGCTTTTAGGTGGTAGTCTAGTTTTGTTTGCTTCATATTCTTTCTGAAAGCCACGATGAAGGCCATTGATTAAGGCCGAAACGTCATGCTTTTAATAGCTGCTTAAATAAAATATAGTTTTTTATTGGTGCGCAGGCGCTGCTTCGCCTTTTACTTTTCAAAAACATAAGACAAAGTGACCGGGAGCTGTTGGAGCTTCCATCTTTATCTCCCTCTCCTTTATCTTCTGTTTGTGCATGAGGCTAACAGAACAGGCTCACTGATTTGTGACGCAACCTCCCCTTTGCTGTTGGGACAATAGAAGCTTTCTACTCCATGACTACTACTGGCACAAGACTAGAGGTAGGCTAGAGTCCCTGTGGGTTACAGTCCAAATCTGGTTTATGTTTGCAATTTCTAGCCTAAACCTTTTCAAATATGGAATCACAGTCTAATTTTATTGATTTCGCTGGTGGTGTGTTGTGTGTCATCTCTCACGGACAAGAATAGATTTCTGGCGGCTTGTAGGGTGTTATTATTATTACTTGTTTATAAAACATTGATGTTCTCAATCAATCAAGCATGAATAATTGAGGATCTCTACACATTCACAATCTGTGTCCAATACTGCCAATCCATGTTATCAGATGAATCTGTGTCCCCACTGTGGTCACATAATATAATCTGTGACCTCCCTCTCCCGTATACTACATGAGATGGTGGACTGGAGCGTCCAGCCCGACTAACGGTTAAGGACAAAACCTCTGTACTCTTAATCAGCTTATTGCTGGCTTATTCAAAGGCCCTCTTTCAGACAGAGCAGCTGCTGCCGCCGGGCCGGGCCCAGTTTGAGTTAGAGGGTGTGACTGCTGGCAGGCCTCGCCGATGCAGAGAGACCGGTTGGTGATTAACAAATGTCAGTAGACTTTGGAATCTGGGGAGCCGAGTCAGATGGCATTGTCCTCTGTGCTCAGAGGAAGGTCTCCCAGGTGGCCGGGTCATGCTGGCATGCTTTTCCTCTCTTTCTCCCCTCTTTCCTCACCCCTCCTCTCTGGCACTTCAAGCCCAAGGCTGCAGATTTTTTTCTTTGCTCTGAAAAGGAAGTCCAGGCATGCTTTGCATTGTTAAACCCCTTGAGGAGCTTAAAGACAATTCCTAAAATGCAATTTTTTTCTCTTCCTGATTGTTAAAGAAATGGTGTGGTGTCACTCCAAACATCCGACCCTCTCGATTATTTGGGTACAGTCATTTTATAAATTCATTTTATAAGTCCCCAATAAATGAAAGGGCTAAGTCGGGATGGCTGGCAAGTGCAAGGTGGTTTTGCTGAGCTTTGCAGGCCGTACCGAGGCAGCCAGGCTGAAGAACTTGGGTACAGTACATTGGGCAGATAGATTTCTGTCAGCAGCTCTCCAGTCACTGTCTGGGCTGTCTCAGGCCCCATCACAAAGTACCCCCTTTTCCCAATTGTAGTGCACTACTTTTGACCAGGGCCCATATGGGATAAGATGCCATTTGGGACACAACATAGCTGTGAGGAGGATCTGATCCATGGGTCCATGTTGTGCAGTGAGAGCACTGGCTGAACACCTAAGCACACATAGCTGGCTGGCTCCTAAAATGGCTGCCCTTGAAGCTCAAAGGATCTGCCGCACAGCTCGTTGCCTGACTGTCAAAGCCCTGATAGAGTAGATGAAAGCATTACAAATACCATCCATTAACTTGGTGTGGCTGTCATGGAGTCACTAAACTGACACCAAGAGAAACAGCGGTAGTAGTAATTTTAGGTTAAGGCTGTTTTCTCCTTTCATTTTTTTTTTTTTTTTACCTCAAAGGATTCTTCTTGATATCCATGTCAAGGAACCTGGCTTTAGAATGCAACTTTGTTCTGTGTTCTGAGTTCTGACAAGAGAGCTGCCAACAGATCAGGGATGGGCCTTTCATGGCACAGTAACCTGACCCTGGACAACAATAAGGCTGTCTTCTCAGGGACACACTGGCAGGCAGCGAGGGTTGTTCCAGTGGAGGTAGACTGGTTACTGAACGTCAACTGTTATGGTTTAAGTCCAGAGAACTGCAGCAACAACAAAAAAAAACAACCTATGATAGGGGTAATAGCAAAACAAATGGACATATGACTCAGTTTCTTCCCTTTCTACCAGAGCTCCGTTGGTTTGGCATAGTTGTGGAGGTCTTGTATTTTTTTCTTTTAGCTCTGCAACAGGTTGTTAACCATGTTTAATCCTTTTTTTAAACCTTTTGTATGTTTAACATGTACAGGACCAGGCAAAGGGAGAGAATGTGCTCAACTCAAATTTCCATTTAGAGGACACCATTTTGTCCAGAGGTCTGTTGGTTAGCCATAGGTGAGGAAGGCTGATGTCATGTGGCTTTCGAGCTCTGCAACAGGTTGTTTTTTTTAGCAAATTATACCTTCTGTATAGTGAAAATGTTAGGCTACATTTAGAGGACACCATTTTGTCACAGGTGCAAGAGCTTTAAATAATCAATAATACTAGGCATTATTTAAAAAAAAAAATTAAATTCACCTGTTTTTAACCAGGTAAGCTAGTTGAGAACAACTTCTCATTTACAACTGCGACCTGACCAAGATAAAGCAAAGCAGTGCGACACAAACAACAACACAGAGTTACACATGGAATAAACAAGCGTACAGTCAATAACACAATAGGGAAAAATAGAAAGTCTATATACAGTGTGTGCAAATGACGTGAGGAGGTAAGGCAATAAATGGGCCATAGTTGCGAAATAATTACAGTTTAGCAAATTAACACTGGAGTGATAGATGAGCAGATGATGATGATGTGCAAGAAGAAATATTAGTGTGCAAAAGAGCAGAAAAGTAAATAAAAACAATATGGAGATGAGGTAGGTAGATTGGGGTGGGCTATTTACAGATGGGCTATGTACACCTGCATCGATCGGTTAGCTGCTCATGGTGAAAGTGCAAATGCTTCTCCTAGGAAGGGAATGCTGGTGGATGGCTCTGTAAGATAGGAACACGGGTCAAATAACAGCGTTTCTACAATGCAACAGTTTGTAAGCTCTCTACTTTCTATTTTTCTGAACAGGAACTGTCTGGCACTGATTTTATAGGCCATTGCCATAAGGGCTGGTCAAATTTTATAGACATCTTACCAATAAATGACCCCCAGAATGTTATGTTGTGATTTTTCATTGGGCTACACTGTGCTAGTAGTGTGAAGCATTAATCCTCTTTGAATACATGGAAATATTAATGTCCTTGGCCTAGACAAATGCACAGCACAGATGACCTCTGGCAAATGGATGGAAAAGGTATTAAATATTGCCTCTGCTTCTGCTATCTGCAGATTTAGGCCTGGTGTTTTAGTTAAGCTTAAAGAAAGTGTTAAATCCAATAAAATAATATTTAAAAAAAGAGTGCACATCGCGTCATGACCAGTTTAATTGCTAACGAGTTACACATGGCATTACATTGAAATGTATCTCTGTCATCGCACAAAGGGTGGACAAGAGGAGAAAACCATTTGATGAAAAAACTGTCATAACTGCCACATAAACAGCCATTTTATGCCCCAGTCACTTTTCACTCTGTCAGTTTTATTAATGCATTGAAATATGTTAGTTTTTTTCCTTTTTAAATGACACTGAATATAAACTCCTATTATTGGTCTTTTTTATGCTCTAAGAACTGGTCTGTTTTATTTTACATACTGTATTTGCTGAAACATATTTTAGAATGGAAAGGTTACCATTTGGAGTGTTTGTGGTTGCCACACAAGTTTTGGATTTATGTTTGTTTCACAACACCAATACATCTGTGGCATTGGTCTACATGAAATACTATCCATTTGAAACAGAAATATGAATGAGGTGGCTATATATCTGGTGGCTATGAGTAAGTACTGGGAGTCAGTTTGACTATCAAGCAATGCCATTGGTGAGTTAGAATGCCAAGGTCAGAGGTGACAGGTCATACCAGCTCGGAAGTGATGTTGACCTTATCATCAGTTGTGTGTTTCATCAAGGAACAGAATAGCACTGTAGTCACAAACCTTTCTCTCTCTCTCAGTGGATTCATTCAATCTTATTTGAGAGGGAGCTAGGGCGTGATGCAATCTGAGGGAATTGTTTGTATGTGTGATGTAGATACGGGGATGCAGTCTGATGGTCTGCATCCCAAATTGCACCCTAGTCCCTATAAAGTGCTCTTCTTTTGACCAGAGCACTATGGACTCTTTTCAAAAGTAGTGCACTATATAGGGAATAGGGTGCCTTTTGGGATGCAGTTTGACGGTGCTGCACTCCAGCTGTGGCTTATCCCAAGGTAATAAAAATGGAACAAATCAACTCAGTAATCCCTCCTCAGCTCGCCATTGTTCTTGGAACCATGGAACAAACAAAAAAAACAGATCTTCTTCTTAGTATGCAATGCAGTAATGTCAGAGCTGAAGAATCCAGCCTTTTCTCAATCTCTCTGTTACATTTCTATCACAGGTTTTTAGCCTACACCGGTGCTAGTCCTAAAGATTCAGACTTTTGTGTTTCCACCCCTGAGGCCTAAATGTGACATGTTATTGTCTGAGACTGAGGCCTCACCCATTCTCTTTTATCTTTTTCTTACCAGGTTTCCCTGATTTTCCAGGGAGTCCTCAGCGATGGAGGTGCTACAGTGCGATGGCTGTGATTTCCGTGCTGAGTCGTACGACGACCTCAAGACCCACATCCAGGATGTACACACGGCCTTCCTGCAGCCCACTGATGTTGGAGAGGGGGACGGGAGTCCCTGCCAGTCCAGGGCAGACTCTCTGAACTCCCCCAACCAGACAGAGGGGGAGGAAGAAGAGCAGAATAAATCTCCACAAACTGAAACGGGTAAGGGAACTGCATCAACGGTGATGTTTATGGACAAATGATTATGATGAAGGTTATGATTATTATGCTAAAGATAAATGTTTGTTATTATTATTTATGATATTGATATAATATGTATAGGCATATGTCTTATTCTTTGCATACAGTGCCTTCAGAAAGCATTCTTACCCCTTGACTTATTAATTTTTTTTTGTGTTACAGCCAGATTTTTTTTTAAATGGATGAATTAGATTTATTTTCTCACCCATCTACACACAACACATGCCAATGTGAAAATGACAAAGTGAAAACATATTTTTAGACATTTTGGCAAATTTATTGAAAATTAAATACATAAATATCTAATCTGTACCAGTCCAAAGTTTGGACACACCTACTCATTCCAGGTTTTTCTTTATTTTTTTTTTTACAAATTTCTACATTGTAGATTAATAGTGAAGACATCAAAACTATGAAATAACACATATGGAATCATGTAGTAACCAAAAAAGTGTTAAACTAATTCTACAAATTAGCCACCCTTTGCCTTGTTGACAGCTTTGCACACTCTTGGCATTCACTCAACCAGCTTCATGAGGTAGTCACCTGGAATGCATTTCAATTAACAGGTGTGCCTTGTTTAAAGTTAATTTGTGGAAGTTCTTTCCTTCTTAATGCGTTTGAGCCAATCAGTTATGATGTGACAAGGTAGGGGTGGTATACAGAAGATAGCCCTATTTGGGAAAAGACCAATTCCATATTATGGCAAGAACAGCTCAAATAAGCAAAGTGAAACGACAGTCCATCATTACTTTAAGACATGAAGGTCCGTCAACCATCAAGTGCTATGATGAAACTGGCTCTCATGAGGACCGCCACAGGAAAGGAAGACCCAGAGTTACCTCTGCTGCAGTTCATTAGATTTATCTGCACCTCAGATAGCAGCCAAAATAAATGCTTCATAGAGTTCAAGTAACAGACACATCTCAACATCAACTGTTCAGAGGAGACTGCGTGAATCAGGTCTTCATAGACGAATTGCTGCAAAGAAACGACTAAAGGACACCAATAAGAGGAAGAGACTTGATTGGGCCAAGAAACATGAGCAATGGGCATTAGACCGGTGGAAATGTGTTCTTTTGTTTGATGAGTCCAAAGATTTTTTTGGTTCCAACCGCAGTGTCTTTGTGAGACGCAGAGTAGGTGATCGGATGATCTCCGCATGTGTGGTTCACACCCTAAAGCATGGGGGAGGAGATGTGGTGGTGTGGGGGTGCTTTGCTGGTGACACTGTCTGTGATTTATTTATTTATTTAGGCACACTTAACCAACATGGCTACCACCGCATTCTGCAGCGACACTCCATCCCATCTGGTTTGTGCTTCGTAGGACTATCATTTGATTTCAGCAGGTCAATGACCCAACACACCTCCAGGTTGTTTAACTTCTTGCGTCGAGCAATCCCGGATCCGGGATCCTATTTATAGCCTCAAGCTCATTAGCATAACGCAACGTTAACTATTCATGAAAATCGCAAATGAAATGAAATAAATATATTTGCTCTCAAGCTTAGACTTTTGTTAAACCTCTTGAAACTCCCCATCCCGGATCCGGGATCGTGACTAAAGCCTCAGGCTCATTAGCATAACGCAACGTTAACGATTTCTGAAATAAAATTTCGCAAATAAAATGAAAATAATGCGTCTGCTCTCAAGCTTAGCCTTTTCTTAACAACACTGTCATCTCAGATTTTCAAAAAATGCTTTTGAACCATAGAAATTGACTAATTTGTGTAAGAGTATGCAAAGCTAGCTTAGCATTTTGAGTAGCATTTAGCACGCAACATTTTCACAAAAACCAGATAACCAAATAAATAAAATCATTTACCTTTGAAGAGCTTCGGATGTTTTCAATGAGGAGACTCTCAGTTACATACCAAATGTGCAGTTTTTCCTGAAAGCGTCTGTGTGTAGGAGAAATCGTTCCGTTTTGTACATCGCATCTGGCTACCGAAACGAACCGAAAATTCAGTCACCTACAACGTCAAACCTTTTCCGAATTAACTCCATAATATCGACCGAAACATGGCAAATGTTGTTTGGAATCAATCCTCAAGGTGTTTTTTCACATATCTCTTCATTGATATATCGTTCGTGGAAGCTTGCTTTCCTCTCTGAATCCCATGGAAAAATACTTGCAGCTGACTTTTTCGCACCAATTTCGGCGCAGGACACCGGGCGGACACGTGGTAAATGTGGTCTCTTATGGTCAATCTTCCAATGATCTGCCTACAAATACGTCACAATGCTGCAGACACCTTGGGGAAACGACAGAAAGGGCAGACTTACTCCTCTCGCATTCACAGCCATATAAGGAGACAATGGAAAACAGAGCCTCAAAAATCCTGCTCATTTCCTGGATGCCGTCTCATCTTGGTTTTGCCTGAAGCTCACGTTCTAGGGCACGCACAGAAAATATCTTGGTAGTTCTGGACACGTCAGAGTGTTTTCTTTCGAAAGCTATCAATTATATGCATAGTCGAGCATCTTTTTGTGACAAAATATCTTGTTTAAAACGGGAACGTTTTTCATCCAAAAATGAAATAGCGCCCCCATAGATGTAAGAGGTTAAACAAGATATTTTGTCACAAAAAGATGCTCGACTATGCATATAATTGCTACCGTTCGAAAGAAAACACTCTGACGTGTCCAGAAA
The DNA here is from genome assembly GCF_036934945.1 of Oncorhynchus masou masou. NCBI lineage: Eukaryota > Metazoa > Chordata > Actinopteri > Salmoniformes > Salmonidae > Oncorhynchus > Oncorhynchus masou. Next base: position 41,899,679 of record NC_088239.1, on the reverse strand, counting down.
TACAAAGATATTTCTGTCATTTCCAAAAACATGTTTTTACTTTGTCATTATGGGGTATTGTGTGTAGATGGATGAGGGGAAAAAATCAATTTAATCCATTTTTGATTGAATTCAGGCTGTAACACAACAAAATATGGAATAAGTCTAGTGGTATGAATACGTTCTACTATTTACAGTATATTAACATTGTTATTGCTATTTAAGGAAAGACTGATTTATCATCTCTTTTTTTCCTTTCTTTTTCATTGGCCACCTCTTTGAAACAGACTTTTCAAGTTCAAACCAAATGCCATACAGCAAGTCAGCAAACCATCCCAACAAAACTGCAAACCAGTTATTCCAGTGCAAAATCTGTGTTCGTTACTTCAGATCAAAATCTCTGTTGTCTGAACACACCAAGAAGGTACATGGAACCTCACTAAGTGGCGGGAACTCACCTGCCTCCCATACGTCCAAACAGTCCAACTATAACATCATTATCCATGACAGTCTTGGGAAAGTGTTCTCCTGCCAGTATTGTACATACAAGTCCCCACGCAAAGCCAGGATCCTGAAGCACCAGAAGATGTATCATAAAGGAAATCTGGACCCCCCAGATTCTCTGTCTGAGGCTGTTGATGACCCGGAGTCATTATCGTCCGAGGAACCCAGTGAGGAACTATCAGAAGATGTGGTAGAGCGTGGTATCCTAGAGTCCATGGTTAAACCTCTGGGGAAGTCAAGGGGAAACCAAGCGCTTCGAAGAGAGTGGTGTGACAACATGATGAAAAAGCACCGCAACATGGTGAAAATGATCTCAACCATCCAGCCGGGTGGAGAAGGAGAAGGAAGCGCAGGCTCTTCTAAATCTGATTCCCCTTCCTCCCCCAGAAGCCCTCCTAACTCCAAAATGGTTTTCAAAGACCTGAGTGGTAATGAAGGCTCCTCTGTAGTCAACTCCTCAGTTTTCAAGCTCAACAAGCCTGCCTCTGGGATATCACCCTATCAGTATTCACAGATTCAATCGGTTGCGCCCAACAGCACGGGATCCTCCATTTTGTCTGACAGGTCCACCTTCGTCATGTCCGATGTTTCCAACTCTGCCATGGAGATGGATTTGAGCATGCTTGATGACTCCAGGAGCACGTCTGAGGAAGATGATGAGGAACTGGGTGATGAGGATGATCCCAATTACACCGACCCCTTGTCAACTGGGGATTCTGCCAAGCAGCTTCTGTCCGAAGAGGATAACAAGATGCTGGAGACTAAAGGGATACCATTCAGAAGGTACATGAACAGGTTCCAGTGTCCTTTCTGCTCTTTCCTCACCATGCATCGCAGAAGCATCTCCCGTCACATTGAGAACATACACCTATCTGGGAAGACGACGGTATACAAGTGTGATGAGTGCCCCTTTATCTGCACCAGCCCTCTCAAGTTAGGCACGCACAAGCAAAGTCACTCCTCAGACTGGGACACCATGGACCTGACCAGTGAAAGCCCAGGTCCTCAGAATAACGAGACACCAGAATCAGTGAACGGAGGAAACGTTGCTGCTTCCAAAGTCAATGGGAAAAAGCTAAGTAATGTGGGCAATGATCTAAACCAGCAAAATCCTCACCGCTGTACACTCTGTAGCTTCTCGACAACCACGCTGAAAGGGCTGCGAGTTCACCAGCAACACAAGCACTCCTACTGTGACGACATGCAAGCTGCCAGCTTGGAGGGCTCTACAAATGAGCAACAGGACTCGGAATTGGAAACATTCTCCAGTTCTCTGAGCCAGGTACAAAAAACACAGACTTCAATTCTAGGACTTGGATCCAAAAAGCACTTAACTGGGAAAACTGCAAGGAAGTCCATCAATGATCTACCTTTGGATCTGTCCCCAGTCAAGAAGAGAACTAGGATTGATGAAATTGCCAACAACCTTCAGAGCAAGATCAGTCAGCAACAGGAGGATTTGGTGATTAATCTGGAAGAAATTGATGATGAAGAGGAAGGAGAGCTCAACATGAATGAAGATGCAGGCAGAGACAAGGAAGAGAACAACGGTGAGAGTAAAAATCATGGCTACGTTTACAACAAGCTTTACGAAGGCCGGGTGGGTAAAAGAAAAAGAACCCTCACGTCAAAGCTAAGAAACATTCCCATTGCAATGACACTCTCTGATGATGAGGACAAGGAGTCTGTTGATCTTAAAGCGGATCTCCAAGACCAGAGCAGCCAAGACAGCCGGGACACTTCTTTCCAGGAGAACCTTGACTATACAGAGGACTCAGGGATGGCACGATTCTATTGCAAGCACTGTGACTACCATAACAAGTCAGCCCGCAGTGTGAGCACCCACTACCAGAGAATGCACCCCTACATTAAGTTTAGCTTTAGATACATTCTCGACCCTGAGGACCAAAGTGCCGTATTTCGTTGTCTGGAGTGCTTCATCGAATACACCAACTTCAACAACCTTCATGAGCATTACATGGATCACCACCCAGAAGCCAGCAATGTGCTGAACTTCAACCAGCCAGATTTGGTGTACATGTGCCGCTTTTGTTCGTACACAAGTCCAAACGTCAGAAGCTTGATGCCCCATTACCAAAGAATGCACCCTGAGGTGAAAATAAACAACGCTATGATCTTCTCGAGTTACATGGTGGAACAGCAGCACAAGGGAGCAGAATCTCAAACACTTAGAGAAATTTTAAATTCCGGTCCCAAGAGTTTCACATGTAGCTCCTCCACTTCCACACCCATGTCCTCGTCCAGTCCTGTGCTCAAAAGTGTTGCAAAGACACAAGATTCAAGCTCTGAGACAGAGGCCCTGAAAGAGGTTGGTAATGTTGTGGTCTATGACTGTGACTTATGCTCCTTTGCTAGCCCTAACATGCACTCTGTATTGGTTCACTATCAGAAAAAGCACCCAGAGCAAAAGGCCTCATATTTCCGCATTCAGAAAACCATGAGAGTTATCACAGTCGATAGGCCACAGTCAGCAGGCAACTCTTCTTACAACATCAATATGCCAACCCCTGCTAAGTCGCCAAGCGCCGCCATGCCATTTGGTACAGATGAGGAGATTTACTACTGTAAACATTGTGTGTACAGCAACCGCTCTGTAGTGGGAGTTCTTGTCCATTATCAAAAGAGACATCCAGAAATAAAGGTGACTGCGAAATACATCAAGCACGCCGCTCCCACCTCTGGGTTGATGAAACTAATGGATGAGCTTCAGATTGCACCCCCAAAGCAGTTTCTCAAACAGTTCAACAACAATGGATTTGATGGGTCCAGCAATTCTCACGCTAGAGTTGTCACAGAGAAAGGAGAAGCAGAGATGCTTTTCTTCTGTCAGCACTGTGACTACGGGAACCGCACTGTAAAAGGAGTGCTTATTCACTACCAGAAGAAGCACAGGGATGCAAAGTCCAATGCTGACCTTGTACGCCGGCACACTGCAGTGGTCCGCAGTCAAAGAGAGCGAGCGCAGATGGGCCAGTCAGGCACTGCCGCCTCTGCCATAGCCCCTGCTGCTCCCACCGAGACCGAGGCATCCTCCGGATGTCTTCGCTCACTGAAGTGCAGGCACTGCTCTTATACATCTCCATACGTTTACGCATTGAAGAAGCACCTGAAGAAGGATCATCCTACTGTGAAAGCCACAGCCATGACCATTTTACACTGGGCGTACCAAGATGGCATCCTGGAGGCTGGTTATCACTGTGAGTGGTGCATCTACTCCCATGCGGAACCCAACGGGCTGCTAATGCATTACCAAAGACGCCACCCAGAGCACAATGTTGACTACACGTACATGGCAAGCAAGCTGTGGGCTGGGCCTGATACCACCACCTCCCAGCCAGGGGAGAACGCTGGTGACAGTAAGCACTACCAATGCAGAGATTGTGCTTTCGAGGCGTGCTCCATCTGGGATATTACCAACCACTACCAAGCTGTCCACCCCTGGGCTGTCAAAGGGGATGAGTCTGTACTATTGGACATAATCAAAGGTCCAAGATCCCAAGAGAAAGTCCACCCCTCAATGGCTAAAGGACCACCTTTCACTTTTCTTCCAACTGCTCACGATGAAGGACCATTGGATATCCCTACCTCACCTCAAGAGCACCAACACCACCAATACCATCCCAGGCTCTCCCACACAAGCAACTCGATCTCCAACAACCCCTACCAGTGCACTGTATGTCTGTCTGAGTATAACAGCCTACATGGACTACTTACACACTATGGCAAAAAACACCCAGGCATGAAAGTCAAGGCGGCTGACTTCGCACAAGAAGCTGATATAAATCCAAGTTCGGTTTACAAGTGCCGACACTGTCCATATGTGAATTCACGCATCCATGGAGTTCTTACTCATTACCAGAAGAGGCATCCGTTGGTGAAAGTCACCGCTGAGGACTTTGCGGATGACATCGAGCAGGTTAAAGATATAACTGAAGTGGATGACAAGTGCAAGACCCAAAGACAGGGTTATGGAGCATACAGATGCAAAATGTGTCCGTACACTCATGGAACATTGGAGAAACTGAAAATTCACTATGAAAAATATCACAATCAACCTGCTTCAGATATGTTCAAGCCTTCCCTCGTGTCATATTCCACTGTGAAAGATGAGGTGGTCGCTGAATGCAGTGCCACAAGCGTATCATCAGAGGTACAAGAGGTTAGCGAATTCAAACTTGCTCTCACCCAGTTCCCTATCAACAAAGGAGAGACCCATGCTGTGTTTAGGTGTCAGCTCTGCAAGTACTTCTGCTCAACCAGAAAAGGCATAGCTCGACATTACCGCATCAAGCACAACAACGTCAGAGCTCAACCGGAAGGCAAGAACAACGTCTTCAAGTGTGCTCTCTGTTCATACACCAATCCCATTCGCAAAGGCCTGGCGGCACATTACCAGAAACGTCATGACATCGATGCCTATTACACACATTGCCTGGCAGCCTCCAAGACTTTGACGGAGAAGCCCGGTAAAGTGGTGGTGCCCATGGCATCGGAGGCTGAAGGGTCGGAGCTGAGCGAGGAGCTACGATTGGCTGTGGAGAGGAGGGAGTGTTCGCTCTGTGCGTTCCAGGCCTTCAGCAGGAAAAGCATAGTTTCACACTACATCAAACGCCATCCAGGAGTCTTCCCCAAGCGGCAACACACCAGCAAGCTCGGACGCTACTTCACTGTGCTCTATGCCAAAGAACCAGAACATGTTGAAGAGGTAATAGAAGTGGTGGAGGTTGAACCGAAGCCAGAGGGAGAGGTTGCCGAGTGGCTGCCTTTCAAGTGTTTAAAATGCTTCCAGCGATTCAGCACGGTGAAACTTCTCTCCATGCACTACAACGACCATCACAGTGGCAAGGACCACAAACAGGACTTTGTCATCCACCCCAACCTCACGGAAGATGGGACGGAGACAGAGCTCTATCAGTGTTCCCACTGCGAGTTGAAGTTCCTGGGCCTTCCTCTCCTCAGCACTCACCTGATGAACCATAACGAGGAGTTCCAGAAGAGGGCGATGCGGCAAGAGAGGAGGAAACAGCTCCTTTGCAAGCAGAAGTCATCCGAGCCACCGGAGACAAAGCCTGAGAAAGTGAGTAGAAGAGTTTACAAAAGGATGGTGATTTATCATCTCAGTAAAATACTAGATGTGGCCATTGTTTTGGACTAGAATGAAAATGAGACACTGAATAATAACTAACAGTATATGAAGCATTTCCACTGTATTGGGATAACATAGTAATGTTACACATAGTATTGATGTTTAAAGTTTTATCGTTAGAAATGAAATCAGTTATAGAGAATATCAGTGGAATGAGTGTAAGACTGTTAGATTTACCACCTTTTCTTCCCTTTTTTCTTTTCTTTTAGCTGGTGAATAATGCTGACAAAGCACCGATCGGCTACAGGTGTAACTTCTGTGTGGAGGTCCACCCTACTCTCAGAGCCATCTGTAACCACCTGAGGAAACATGTCCAGTACGGGGAGGTCAAAGAGGGCCATGTCAAGGTAAGATCAAATAGCCAAGAGTTTGGTAACACACGGGGGTCATGCATGCTCTTACAATGCATTATAACCACATCATAATGCATTATACCTTCAGGATTTAACCGGTAAATGCGTAAACTCCGCAATTCTGGGGACTTACATTATTATTTCATTGAATTGAGTTTGCCTCATAAGACCCTGGGGTATCAGGTTACATATCCACAGCCACTGGAAGCTGGAACCTTATTGAGAGGTCTCTGAATAACTGAACATATTCACTGTTGCTACCTAAGGGAACAGAGAATATTAAATGTAACCATACTTTATAACTTATATATCATCAATGATACTATTTAGGCCTATGGCTTTTGCAAAGTCATCAAGAGCTGTTTCAATTCAGCCCAGGTTTTCACAGAAAATAGACAACAAAAATAAGGTATTGGCTTCAAGTTAATTATGAATATGTTTGATTAATTGAAAGAATGGGACTAAATCAAATGAAACTTTATTTGAAGTGCATTTAGAGTTTGATTGGATTAGAGTTAGTCGTTTTCTTTATCTTTGAGGTTTGGTTGAGATGAAGATGTGAATCTAACACATCAATTATTAAGTTGTAGACAAACTGGATGTTGAATTGTGTTTGGTTGTCTGTGCAACCAAATATCAACATTTGAAGGAGATTGGATAGTTCCATCTGTGCCACTGACTTATTCTGGCTTGTATTCCAGTTTGTCAACAAATTAATAGTTTATATGTGGGATTTCTGTCCCCATCTCAAACAAAAATCTAAGTTAAGGAATAGGTCTGTGGAGATCTTTACAATTGCTATAATAATCTGTGCAGAATCTCGAACAGCACTGATCACTTGCGCTATATACTTTAAATGTATTCTCAACTGCAATCAACGTCATTTGGTTGTGCTATTAGATGAAGCATGGGGATAACGCATTAATCTGTTGTATAAATAAACAACATATCTTACATTGTATTCTCATTTGTCAGACTGCTCTATCAAATATCAAATCATAGACTTGATTATAATAAAAACACAGAAATACGAGCCTTTGGTTATTGATATGGTCAAAGCCAGAAACTATCATTTCGAAAACAAAACATTTATTATTTCAGTGAAATACGGAACCGTTCCGTATGGGTGGCATCCCTAAGTCTAAATATCTAAATATTGCTGTTACATTGCACAACCTTCAATGTTATATCATAATTATGTACAATTCTGGAAAATTAATTACGGTCTTTGTTAGGAAGAAATTGTCTTCACACAGTTCGCAATGAGCCAGGTGGCCCGAACTGCTGCATATACCCTGACTGCTTGCACGGAACACAAGAGAAGTGACACAATTTCCCTAATTATAAGAAATTCATGCAGGCAATATTAACTAAATATGAAGGTTTACAAATATATACTTGTGTATTGATTTTAAAGAAAGGCATTGATGTTTATGGTTAGGTTTGGTGCAACGACAGTGCTAAATCATCAACCGTTTGGCTAAGTAGGCTGTGATTCGATGAGAAATTAACAGGCACCGCATCGATTATATGCAACGCAGGACACGCTAGATAAACTAGTAATATCAACCATGTGTAGTTAACTAGTGATTATGTTAAGATTGATGGTTTTTTATAAGATAAAAAAGTTAAGTTTGGCAACTTACCTTGGCTTCTTGCTACCCTCGCACTCCACGAGGAGACTGCGTGGCAGGCTGACTACCTGTTACGCAATGTAAGGCAGGTGGTTAGAGCGTTGGACTTGTAACCGGAAGGTTGCAAAAACGAATCCCCAAGCTGACATGATAAACTTCTGTCGTTCTGCCCCTGAACAAGGCAGTTAAGCCACCGTTCCTAGGCCTTCATTGAAAATAAGAATGTGTTCTTAACTTACTTGCCAGGTTAAATAAAGGTGTAAAAAAAAATCCAAATTACATTTTATTTTAACCTCTTGAAACTCCCCATCCCGGATCCGGGATCGTGACTAAAGCCTCAGGCTCATTAGCATAACGCAACGTTAACGATTTCTGAAAATCGCAAATAAAATTAAAATAATGCGTTTGCTCTCAAGCTTAGCCTTTTCTTAACAACACTGTCATCTCAGATTTTCAAAATATGCTTTTGAACCATAGAAATTGACTAATTTGTGTAAGAGTATGCAAAGCTAGCATAGCATTTTGTGTAGCATGTAGCACGCAACATTTTCACAAAAGCCAGATAACCAAATAAATAAAATCATTAACTTTGAAGAGCTTCGGATGTTTTCAATGAGGAGACTCTCAGTTACATAGCAAATGTGCAGTTTTTCAAAAAAATATTATTTGTGTAGGACAAATCGCTCCGTTTTGTTCACGTTTGGCTATGAAAACACCCTGTATACAGTTATAGCCTGAAGCTCATTAGCATAATGTAACGTTAACGATTTCTGAAAATCGCAAATAAAATGAAAATAATGCATCTGCTCTCAAGCTTAGCCTTTTCTTAACAACACTGTCATCTCAGATTTTCAAAATATGCTTTTGAACCATAGAAATTGACTAATTTGTGTAAGAGTATGCAAAGCTAGCAATGCATTTTGAATAACATGTAGCACGCAACATTTTCACAAAAACCAGATAACCAAATAAATAAAATCATTTACCTTTGAAGAGCTTCTGATGTTTTCAATGAGGAGACTCTCAGTTACACACCAAATGCGCAGTGTTTCCTGAAAGCGTCTGTGTGTAGGAGAAATCGTTCCGTTTTCTACATTGCGCCTGGCTACTGAAACGAACCGAAAATGCAGTCACCTACAACGTAAAACTTTTTCCGGATTAACTACATAATATCGACCGAAACATGGCAAACGTTGTTTGGAATCAGTCCTCAAGGTGTTTTTTCACATATCTCTTCATTGACATGCAGTTCGTGGAAGCTTTCTTTACTCTCTGCATTGTTTGGAAAAATACTGGCAGGTGACTTTTGCGCACCAATTTCGGCACAGGACACCGGGCGGACACGTGGTAAATGTGGTCTCTTATGGTCAATCTTCCAATGATCTGCCTACAAATACGTCACAATGCTGCAGACACCTTGGGGAAACGACAGAAAGGGCAGACTCATTCCTCTTGCGTTCACAGCCATATAAGGAGATCATGACAAACAGAGCCTCAAAAATCCTTGTCATTTCCTGGATGCCATCTCATCTTGGTTTTGCCTGAAGCTCACGTTAAAGGGCACGCACAGAGAAGATCTTTGTATTTCTGGACACGTCAGAGTGTTTTCTTTCGAACAGTAGCAATTATATGCATAGTCGAGCATCTTTTTGTGACAAAATATCTTGTTTAAAACGGGAACGTTTTTCATCCAAAAATGAAATTGCGCCCCTAGAGTTCCAAGAAGTTAAAGATCGGCCAAATCAGTGTCAAAAAATACCGATTTCCGATTCTTATGAAAAGTTTAAATTGGCTCGGCCATTCCGATTAATCGGTCGACCTCTACTCCAGAAGGCGCATTTTCTTCTGTTGGAGCCATTCTTTTGTTGATTTACTTCTGTGATTTGGGTTGTTGTCCTGTTGCATCACCCAACTTCTGTTGAGCTTAAATTGGCCGACAGATAGCCTAACATTCTCCTGCAAAATGTCTTGATAAACTTGGGAATTCATTTTTCCATCGATGACAGTAAGCTGTCAAGCACCTGAAGCAGCCAAGCAGCCCCAAACCATGATGCTCCCTCCACCGTACTTTACAGTTGAGAGGAGGTTTTGTTGTTGGTGTGCTGTGCTTTTTTTCTCTCCACACATAGTGTTGTGTGTTCCTTCCTAACAACTCAACCGTAGTTTCATCTGTCCACAGAATATTTTTCCAGTAGCGCTGTGGAACATCCAGTTGCACTTTTGTAAACTTCAGACATGCAGCAAATGATTGTTTTTTGGACAGTAGTGGCTTCTTCCGTGGTGTCCTCCCATGAACACCATTCTTGTTTAGTGTTTTACCTATCGTAGACTCATCAAAAGACATGTTAGCATGTTCCAGAGATTGTAAGTGTTTAGCTAACATTCTAGGATTCTTCTTAACCTCATTGAGCATTCTGCGCAGTGCTCTTGCAGACATCTTTGCAGGACGGCCACTCCTAGGGAGAGTAGCAAAAGTGCTGAACTTTCTCCGTTTATAGACCACGTCTTACCGTGGGCTGATGAACATCAAGGCTTTTAGAGATAATTTTTAACCCTTTCCTGCTTCGTGTAAGTCAACAATTCTTAATCTTAGGTCTTCTGAGATCTCTTTTGTCCGAGGCAAGGTTCACATTAGGCAATGCTTCTTGTGAATAGCAAACTCATATGTTGTGATTTTGTTTTTTATAGGGCAAGGCAGCTCTAACCAAGATCTCCAATCCTCATCTCATTGATTGAACTCAATTAGCTTTTGGAAAAGTCATTAGCCTCGGGGTTCACATACTTTTTCTGACCTACACTGTGAATTTTTAAATGATGTATTCAATTTAGACAAGAAAAATACAATAATTTGTGTGTTATTAGTTTAAGCACACTATGTTTGTCTATTGTTGTGCCTTGATGACCAATTTATGCAGATATCTAGGTAATTCCAAAGGGTTCACATTCATTTTCTTGCCACTGTAAAAGTTAATGATTTTTCTGCATATTTTTCATGTGCATGCATTCAGATTGTTAATTACTTTCTTACAAATAGAATGATGATGTATTATTATGTTCTTTTCATCCCATAACTAATTTTAGCCCTTACCCTCTCAAAAACAGGAAATATAATGTTTTATTATTTCAGCTGTAACTGAAAGGTTACTTCTGAAGCTGCTTTGCAAATAATACAATTCCCCTACAACTTTCTAAATTCCACTGTGTCCCCCCCAACTCTTTAGTTCAGAGTCCGACTTGACTTTTGACTCTCAGCCCTAAGAGACCCCACACTGCTGAAGTCTGTTTTTACGGATGGCAGGGTTCTGTTTCCAGTTTTTTTTTTATTGCAACGGAGACCCCTGGGTAGACAGTCTGTCAACTTCCCCTGGAGAAAACAAGCGAGGTAGTCCCTCCTGACCGTTGCAGGCAGGCAAGGGGAAAAGAGGCCATAACATTGAGGGCAGCGGGTAACCGTTTCAACATTAGTATTCCGATGAGGTTGCCAGGGACTTGGCAAAGGGACGGCAGGCCTGAGGATTTAACGCCTCACCCAAGACAGAAGCCAAATTAAGGCCTTGTTGGTTTTTTCAGACCAGGGCCAGGCCAGTCCAGGCAGTTGTACACTGAATACAGAAGATGGCATGTCTGAAGTCCTTTTCAGAATACTCTGAAATCTCAGGATAAAAAATAACGTGGAGGAAAAAAATAATAATAATGGCAATAGGAAAAATAATAACTCACAATCTACAGCAATCCTTTGGGGATTATTATACATGTAATATTTAGGATGCTTAATAAGTGTCAACAAACAACAAATATATAAAGACAACAGTATTCCATTACTCAACAATATGAAAGGTGGTTTAAACCTTTCAGACATGGAAGTGTATCACCTCACTACCCAGGGCTTTTACTTGAGACATATAGTTAATTGCACTAACGAGGAACAATGGGTACATATTGAAGATGATCATGCTCATCCCCAGAATCTGTTTATGTGTCTATTTTTCAAAGGATAAAGCTAAAAACATGAACAACTTCATAGTTGAGAAAACTTTAACAATATAGAAGAAAATGTAACATATTCTACAAGAACCAATATCACGCTCTAAAAGCACAACCTGGATAACAAAAGGCGTAGAAACCATCATTTTACTTGGTAACTTGAAATACACGTATTTCCGTTCGAATTAAAAAAGTAATTTTGGACTGACCAACGTAGATCATTTCAAATACATATCACAAAAGTTACATATCACACAATTTCGATTTGAAATATGTTGATCATCAGAGCAACCCATGAGGGAATCTTATTTGAGTCAGAATGTGATGTTCATATGATAGGTAAGATGTCCCTTGCAGAGAGCCTATCCAACTGACAATCTCTTAATAAAATAAACTACTTGACTTAAAAAGAACTGATGTTGGCACAAGATGGAGGGAAAGTTGAAGCATAACTAATGAAATTACAGTTAATGAAAATGTACGCTTAATCCAGTATAAACTAACATATAGAATGTATTATACAAAAGACTAAATTTACACATTCTACAGTACAACGACAGAGTCATATCTTAAGTCTAGATCTAACAATGATTCAATAATCTATGCTTTCTGGGAATGCTATAAAGTCCAAAAGTTATGCACACTTACTTTTAATCCGTCTGTCTGCATATTTCAGAACACGGAATATGGGGGTGTAGTTAGATACCCAATGGGCTGGACGATTCCCTTCTCATCTTGAAAAAAACGTAATCTGCCATCATTAACACAATGGAAAAATTGAATGATTTATTATTGAAATAGCGTGGGTGATTGAGGAAAAAATTTATTGGCACAATTTAAGTCCATGTAGCAAACAATGCAGGCACTACGGATAGGGGTGTCTGTAAATTGTTGTTTGTATAAAAAAATATATATAGGAAAGAGAATCATTTTCATACCAAAAACGCTGGAAATTTGCCCCCAACTAAAGCATAAAAGGAGAAGCGGGTGAGCGGAGCAAGCAGAGCGAGGTGGGTGGAAAGGACTGGACAGGCAGAGCAGTGACTGTATGTAGGGCCGGATTAAGAAATCATAGGCCCTAAGGCTTTGAGTTAAATATAGTTCAAAAGTAAGAAAAATATTAGCTAAAGAAAAAAGGAGATGGTAAACACATTTTTTTTAAGAATGAGGCTATATACAAGGAGTACCAGTACAGACTCAATGTACAGGGGTGCGAGGTAGTTGAGGTAATTGAGGTTATACAGTATGTATATGTAGGTAGAGATATGAATGTTTTTCCTCATCAATCTACACACCATACCCCATAATGACAAAGTGAAAATAGGTTTCTAGAAATGTTTGCAAATGTATATATATTTTTTAAAACAGAAATAAGTTATGTACATAAGTATTCAGACCCTTTGCTATGAGACCCAAAATTGAGCTCAGGTGTATCCTGTTTCCATTGATCATCCTTGATGTTTCTACAATCTGATTGGAGTCCACCTGTGGTAAATTCAATTCATTGGACATGATTTAGAAAGGCACACACCTGTCTATCTGTCGTTCTGCCCCTGAACAGGCAGTTAACCCACTGTTCCTAGGCCGTCATTGAAAATAATAATTTGTTCATAACTGACTTGCCTAGTTAAATGAAGGTCAGATAAAATATAAGGTTCCACAGTTGACAGTGCATGTCAGAGCAAACACTAAGCCAGGAATTTTCCGTAGAGCTCCAAGACAGGATTGTGTTGAGACACAGATCTGGGGAAGGGCACCACATAATTTCTGCAGTATTGAAGGTCCCCAAGAACACAGTGGCCTTCATCATTCTTAAATACAAGAAGTTTGAAACCACTAAGACACTTCCTAGAGCTGGCCGCCCAGCCAAGCTGAGCAATCGGGGGAGAAGGGCCTTGGTCAGGGAGGTGATCAAGAACCTGATGGTCACTCTGACAGAGCTCCAGAGTTATTCTGTGGAGATGGGAGAACCTTCCAGAAGGACAACCATCTCTGCAGCACTCCACCAATCAGGCCTTTATGGTAGAGTGGCCAGAAGGAAGCCACTCCTCAGTAAAAGGCACATGACAGCCCGCTTGGAATTTGCCAAAAGGCACCTAAAGACTCTCAGGCCATGAGAAACAAGATTCTCTGGTCTGATGAAACCAAGACTCAACTCTTTGGCCTGAATGACAAGCATCAAATCTGGAGGGAACTGGCACCATCCCTACGGTGAAGCATGGTGGTGGCAGCATCATGCTGTGGGGATTGTTTTCAGCGGCAAGGACAGGGATACTAGTCAGGATTGAGGGAAAGATGAACGGAGCAAAGTATAGAGAAATTCTTGATGAAAACCTGCTCCAGGGCGCTAATGAGCAATTTCCAAATGCCTGAAGATGCCACGTTCATCTATACAAACATTAGTACACAAGTATAAACACCATGGGACCACGCAGCTGTCATACCGCCCAGGAAGGAGAAGTGTTCTGTCTACTTGAGATGAACGTACTTTGGTGCAAAAAGAGCACATCGGTCCCAGAACAACAGCAAAGGACCTTGTGAAGATGCTGGAGGAAACAGGTACAAAAGTACCAATATCCAAAGTAAAACGAGTCCTATATCGACACCAACTGCAATAAAAAAGCCAGACACGGTTTGCAACTGCACATGGGGCCCAGAAATGTCCTCTGATCTGATGAAACCAAATGGAACTGTTTGGCCATGACCATCGTTATGTTTCTTGAATGAAACTGGTGGGTGGGTTTTCCTGCAGGAGGGACTGGAGCACTTCACAAAATAGATTTCATCATGAGGTAGGAAGCAACATCTCAAGACATCACTCAGGAAGTGAAAGCTTGGTCGCAAATGGGTCTTCCAAATGGACAATAACCTCAAGCATACTTCCAAAGTTCTGGAAAAATGGCATAAGGACAACAAAGTCAAGGTATTGGAGTGGCCATCACAAAGCCCTGACCTCAATCCCATAGAAAACTTGTGGGCAGAACTGAAAAAGCGTGTGCGAGCAAGGAGTCCTACAAAACTGACTTAGTTACACCAACTCTGTCATTAGTAATGGGCCAAAATTCACCCAACTTATTGTGGGAAGCTTGTGGAAGGCTACTCGAAACATTTGACCCAAGTTAAACAATTTAAAGGCAATGCTACCAAATACTAATTGAGTGTATGTAAACTTCTGACCAACTTGGAATGTGATGAAATAAATAAAAGCTAAAATAAATAATTATCTCTACTAATATTGTGACATTTGACATTCTTCAAATAAAGTGGTGATCCTAACTGAACTAAAACAGGTCATTTTTACTTGGATTAAATGTCAGGAATTGTGATAGCCAAATACATTTAAACTTAGTTTAAGGTGTATGATAACTTCCGACTTCAACTGTATGTATTGCAGGCTATAGTAGGCTTCTAAATAAACTTTACAGTGACACACTGACTTACCGGTTATGGCCGATGCGCTTGTCATGTCAATATCCTATCGGAAGATAAGCTACTTTGATAATAAAATGGCGCTGGTTGCTTAAAGTTGGGAGTTGTTGAGAATGAATTGTTATATTGCTTTTACAGACAGATTAGTCTTCTCTTTTCAACAGTAGGCATTTGCTTTCCAAACCGTACATTCTCCCCACAATTGTATTTAAGTTTGCTATAGGCAAAATTACAGCCGCAACTAACTATAGAAATATAATCCATAGATGGCAGTACACAGTCAAGTCAGGACTGGGATCCATTATTAGTTTTTCCATGATTTTAACAGTCAAATCGCCTGAGTAAGAGGTTCTAAAACCCTTCTATGGATTATGCTACATGTCTATGGCCACAAAGCAACAAGCTGGTCTATATTTGGCAAGCGTGCTGCCTAGGGCTGTGGCGGTAATTACATTTTGCCAGACGGTTATTGTCATGCAAAAGTGTGCCGGTCTCACTGTAATTGACCATTAATTAACATAAACACGTTTAGCGTCTCCTTGCATAGAAGCCACTGAAGCGCACCTTTGGAACATCTACGTTTAAAAAAAGTAGAATAAATCAGTTTAATACACACCATCACAATAACTGATGATGATTACTGGTCTCGTCCCAGGTGTTAATCATTGTGCACGTGTGTTATTTATTTGAGGTACTCCTCGCTCTTTTGTTTTGGGTTTCTACCCTGTGTTTTGCTAGGTGTTTGCTTGGTCTTTGTGCCCATGCCTTTACACGGCACACCGTAATTTGGGTTTAATTGTTTTTTAAATTGCGCATTCCTGCGCCTTTCTCCCAAATCTCTTCATACCAACGTGACACTGTAGGATTGTTCATTCTTTTTTTCTTTCACCATTATTTAACCAGGTAGGCTAGTTGAGAACATGTTCTCATTTGCAACTGCGACCTGGCCAAGATAAAGCAAAGCAGCTCGACACATACAACAACACAGAGTTACACATGGAGTAAGCAAACATACAGTCAATAATACAGTAGAAAAAGTCAGAAGATGAATGTGCAAGTAGAGATACTGGGGTGCAAAGGAGCAAGATAAATAAATAAATACAGTATGAGGATGAGGTAGTTGGATGGACTATTTACAGATGGGCTATGTACAGGTGCAGTGATCTGTGAGCTGCTCTGACAGCTGGTGCTTAAAGCTAGTGAGGGAGATATGAGTCTCCAGCTTCAGTGATATTTTTTTCCAGTTCGTTCCAGTCATTGGCAGCAGAGAACTGGAAGGAAAGGCGGCCAAAGGAAGAATTGGCTTTGGGGGTGAGATATACCTGCTGGAGTGCGTGCTACGGGTGGGTGCTGCTATGGTGACCAGTGAGCTGAGATAAGGATAAGATCATTTAGCAGAGAAGATATGCTTATAAGTCCCATGCCATTATTTTATATTATATGATTTTATAGTAATAAGAATATAAATGATCTTAGCAGAATAAAATATGTTTCCCATCTGGAGCGAGTGCACATATGAAGTGGCTATTTTGAGCTTAAAAGTGTTCATTTGAAAAAGGTCCTTTATGCTAGATTTAGAGCTTTTTGCAACTTTAGTTGTGAATGAAACAAACCTTATAATGTCTTAGAAATCAAAACATATATGGGCTGCATGATACAACTATAGGCTGTTGATGATTTGAGAAAGTAGCAAAAAAAGCTTGCACTCTGTTCTTTGCCTCAGGCTGCACACTCTCAACAAGTGATCATATTTTCACTTCTCAATTTAATCTAGTCTTTATTAAGATGTGAAATTTGTTTCCAAAAGTAATCCATATGCACTCAAATAGTGAATGGATGCCACTTTCCACTGGTTCCTTTTTCAGGCTACTCTGGTTATTTCACCACATTAATCAACCACTGCCAGACAGGTGATATTCCGCCCAAACTCTGTATGCCATGGGCTCTCCAACCCTGTTCTTGCATTTACCCAGTGCTTAATTTGGGAAACCTAGTGAAATCTGTTCGGGAACATTGATAGTAGCATGTATTCACAACAAAACATATATCATTCAATTGTTGACAGCCACTCTCTCAGCACGCTGGAGAAAGGGATGAAGGAGAGAGAGGATATGGAAACGCACAGGGGTGAGATATTCTGTAGCTAACGGTAATGTCAGCCTTTTAATTTTAAAGTTTTACTAGGCTATTCAATATCAAATACAAATTAACTATAATTGTAGGCTTAGACGCCCTGCATAGTCAGTGAACCCACAGCATCGCCTAGGCCTGTACATTCTCTCCCAGACTCATGAATAGAAAGTTTTGGATCATAGCATAAGGTAACCAGCCCAGTCAGTGTGCATAGTAATAAAGTCCACATTCAAAGGCGATTTACTAGAATTTGTTTAATTTTGGAGGTAGGCTAGACCAATTATGTACCAAAGACATCTTAAATCAGTTTTTCTTTTTTCGATTGTTTTTTTGCACAATCATTATAATGGTACAATCATTATTTTAATTCAGGGTATCTCTAAAATGCACATGGATGTTTTGAATTGATCATTAGAAAGTCAATTTCATTGTGTTGGTCATTGTGGATGTTGTTTCAAAGCCTATGTTTTCCACATGCTGAACTTCTTTCTTCAAATTAATCAATCACAGTGAGGTGAATTATAAAAACACCTACTGTTTCGATGATAAGTGTTTGATGGGATTTTCTCTACGATTTGCATTGATGTCAGAGTGGTTAGAAGGACAATAGAGCCCCGAGTACCAGGCCATTAGCGACCTGATGGTCGTTAGCGAGTTGGGTCCTACCAACACATGTCCAGACTGCATAAAAGGAGATTACCGTGACTCAACAATCACTGGAAATTTTACTGCAGTCATGACTCAAGACTGCCAGTGTGGCGGTAATACGGTCACCGCAACAGCCCTAATGCTGCCCAAATTGCAGCCTTCCCAACTGTAGGCATACCGATAACTGACGAAATAAAGGAAACACTTGAGTAAATGAAGGATACAAAGTATATGTTATGGTGTGGGGGTGCATTTTCCTGGTATGGTTTAGGTCCACTTGTAGAATCTATGCCAAGCCACATTAAAGCTGTTCTGACAGCTCATGGTGACCTAACACCCTTTTAAGACACTTTATGTTGGTGTTTCCTTTATTTTGGCAGTTACCAGTATGTGCTTGTGATAAAACTTAATCCACAGTTTTTTTTTTTAGAAACGATTTATCCTTTGTGGCAAAATTATGTTCTCTGGTGTATTTTGAATTAATCCGAGCCTGACTGTAATGCTAGCAAGATGGTCCATATCTACAATCATCTTTGCTGATAGCGATGTTGTGTTTCCATAAGTGGATGAATTGGTCTAATTTAGTATGAATGGTAAAGCCTCAACACTTAGCTACCTCTTCCAATTAAAAAACAACAACACCTTTTTATTGTTTTGTGTGACTACAGCATCAGCTATAAAATGTGAAAATAGAGACACCTTTGAATTGAGAGAGGCGTCAAAGTGGACAACCCGCCGGGTTGGGTCATTATAATTAAAAACAATGCATTCTAAAATGAATCACATGCATGCTCGCCTTTGGTGAGTTTTGGCCATAAGTGTGTTGGACATGTTTTTAATATGATGATATGAAGTCTGCCAGAGAAACACAAATGAAAGGGAATAATTCTACTATATTAGTTTCATATGAAAATGTAGGCTATTAGAAGTTTCTGTACTAATTTGTACTAGATCTCTTGCCATTTACATTGTGACTGGCCCTGGTCTGTCCCCTAGCGCTCTCATAGAGTTGGTGAGAATAGGCTGATGATACAAGGCTGGGCAGCTCTGTGGACGCCCATCTTATTTATGGTCCAATGAAGTGCAGGGTCAGGTCCTTCAGCAGAAAGTGAGCTTCCCGTAGGCCATAAAAAGCCAGGTTGTGTGTGTGTGTGTGTGTGTGTGTGTGTGTGTGTGTGTGTGTGTGTGTGTGTGTGTGTGTGTGTGTGTGTGTGTGTGTGTGTGTGTGTGTGTGTGTGTGTGTGTGTGTGTGTGTGTGTGTGTGTGTGTGTGTGTGACAGGACAGAAACCACATTTTTTGCTTTCCCAGATCAAGGAAGTGGGACGTGCAGACCAGGGCAGCCTGGGGTCTTATTCATTAGGCACGAAATGGAAGAAAACAGACTGAAACGACTTGGACTCTAATAAGAAATGTTAATTTCTGTTTCCCATTGCAAAACATTTTAGGGCAGGCTGTGGTCTCTGGTCTCCTGGTAGGAGGCCTCTTCAGTTACAGGAAGGCAAAGTTAGTTTTCTATGGCTAATAAATCAGGAATCTAATAACCGCCACAAAGGTGTGACTGACTGAGTTCAATTCCAGGTCCTCTTTGAATATCAAGACTGTTTTAGCCTGAGCTAAAGCCTAGGTCGCAGGCAAGGTGCCGAGGTCACAGGCAAGGTTACTCACCTCCCGTACAATGGCAACATTTCGGAGTACAGTACATGAGTCTGGATTAGAGGTCGACCGATTATGATTTTTCAACGCCGATACCGATTATTGGAGGACGATTAGTTTCCAGTGAGTTGGATTGGAGGACCTGGGCAGAAAACGAAATACGATAATTATGCGATAGCTGGCTAAGAAGAAATTTAAGATTAGACAAATCAAACCGTTGTACTATAACGAAATGTAATGAAAAGTTTTATTTTATTTGTAATAATGACAATTACAACAATACTAAATGAACACTTATTTTAACTTAATATAATACATCAATAAAATCAATTTAGTCTCAAATAAATAATGAAACATGTTCAATTTGGTTTGAATAATGCAAAAAACAAAGTGTTGGAGAAGAAAGTAAAAGTGCAATATTTGCCATGTAAGAAAGCTAACGTTTAAGTTCCTTGCTCAGAACATGAGAACATATGAAAGCTGGTGGTTCCTTTTAACATGAGTCCAATATTCCCAGGTAAGAAGTCTTAGTAAGAAGTTTTAGGTTGTAGTTATTATAGGAATTATAGGACTATTTCTCTCTATACCATTTGTATTTCATATATATTTGACTATTGGATGTTCTTATAGGCACTTTAGTATTTCCAGTGTAACAGTATAGCTTCCGTCCCCCTACTCGCTCCTACCTGGTCTCAAACCAGGAACACAACGACAACAACCACCCTCAAAGCAGCGTTACCCATGCAGGGCAAGGGAAACAACCACTCCAAGGCTCAGAGCGAGCGACGTTTGAAACGCTATTAGCCCGCGCTAACTAGCCAGCCATTTCACTTCAGTTACACCAGCCTCATCTCGGGAGTTGATAGGCTTGAAGTCATAAACAGCGCAATTATTGACGCACAAGGAAGAGCTGCTGGCAAAACGCACGAAAGTGCTGTTTGAATGAATGTTTCCGCGCCTGCTTCTGCCTACCACCGCTCAGTCAGATACTTAGATACTTGTATGCTCAGTCAGGTTATGTATGACACGCTAAATAATATCTAGTAATATCATCAACCATGTGTAGTTAACTAAAAAAATACCAGTGTCCAAAAATACCAATTTCCGATTGTTATGAAAACTTGAAATCGTCCCTAATTAATTGGCCATTCCGATTTAATCGGTTGACCTCTAGTCTGGATGTAATGTTACCTGCCAGATCATATTTGTGAAATGGAAATTGAGAGTAAATATTTATCTTATAATGTTTCAACAGCAGGAAGTCGCAGATGTGCCGTTGTCCACCATCCCGGCTGAGAGCAGCCTCACTAACGGGGAGGTGGAAGAGGTGACCAACAACTCTGTCATGGAGTCAGTCCCCAAGGACCTGACGATGGTGGTCGTTGCGATGTGCCCGGTGGTCGCCGGGGCTGCTGTTGCCATGGAGACGGCAGAGATGGCAGTTGGGATGTCACCGGTGGTTGGGGCGGCGGTGTTGCCCGTTGACCAGGTGAAGGAGAGGCTGACGGGGGACACCCGTGTGCCCAGTGCGACCGTGTCTTCATGTCCATGCAGGGGCTGAGGTCCCACGAGAGGAGCCACTCAGCCATGGCCATGTTCACCAGAGAGGACAAGTACAGCTGCCAGTACTGCCAGTTCGTCTCCCCCTTCAGACACAAGTAAGAGGACAGAATATAAACTTAAAGTGGAACTGACAGTGTTTTAACTACTTTGCAAATGTGAAACAAACAGACAATCATATTATCAGTCAAAAAAAAAAGTTTATGCCACAAAACCAACTTTATAAGAGGTTTTACAAATAGTTTCTATTTGACTCAAAATTCTATGACGTACAGTGTTGGCAGAATAGATAGATGCAGTTCAATGCATAATTAATATAATTCACCAGTACATTTCTTGGTAGTCCAAAAAATATTGCTATCAGGTTGTAAATCACAGCTGGCCTGGTACATTTTTTGCTGCCTCCACTCATTCGGGATACACTGTTTCAATTTCAACGACTCAATATTTTGAGCAAAAACGGATTACTGTAACTAAGGCTGGGAATGTCAATACAATCATACTAGCAAGGGCAATGATCACCAGTCAGTCATAACTTGGCTAATTGGCTAGCGTAAGTGTCAAACACAAGGCCTGCGGGCCAAATAAGGACACACAAGCAAGTCAACAGTTGAGTTCTACTCTATGAAATTACAGGCTGATGCATTTGAATTCATTGAATTCAACTTCAATTGCTTTGCTTTTGTTTGTCCCGTTTACAGCAAGCAGTGGAGGGAAAGTGTACAGACACGTGAATCGTGTCGCTAGCTAGCTATGCTGAACTTATGCACAGTTAGCATATCTCTTAGTTGCCAGTCAATGTATTTGGCAGGCAGGCAGGAAAGTTCCCATTCAGTTGTCAAAATGTGGGTTAGTTCCAGGCAGACAACTTGCAGAATGAAGTGCAGGCTACTAACGTTACTCCCCATCGTTTAACAGTGCAATTTTGACGGCCAACTAGCTGAAAAAGTTTGAGGGGGTTTATCTAGTGTTCCCTCGTTAGATTTTATCTCATCTCTCTCTGGCTAGCATTCGTTGTTGATCTTGTTTTTGTGCTTAGGCAACTGAGGGAGGGAGCATACTTTTTTCATGGTTGTTTGATCAATAGGTCTGTGAAGTTCCGAAATGTAAGATGACTACCATTCTACACTACATGGCCAAAAGTCAGGTCTTCAAATTAGTAGATTCAGCTACTTCAACCACACCCGTTGCTGACAGGTGTATAAAATCGAGCACACAGACATGCAATCTTCATAGACAAACATTGACTGTAGAATGGCCTTACTAAAGAGCTCAGTGACTTTCAACGTCATATATTGCCACCTTTGCAACAATTCTTCAAATTTCTGCCGTGCTAGATTTGCCCCGGTCAAATGTAAGTGCTGTTATTGTGAAGTGGAAAAGTATAGGAGCAACAACGGCTCAGCCGCAATGTGGTAGGCCTCACAAGCTCACAGAACGGGACTGCCGAGTGCTGTAGCGTGTAAAAATTGTCCTCGGTTGCAACACTCACTACCGAGTTCCGAACTGCCTCTGGAAGCATCATCAGCACAAGAGCTGTTAGTTGGGAGCTTCATTAAATGGGTTTCCATGGCCAAGCAGCCGCACACAAGCCTAAGATCACCATGCGCAATGCAAAGTTTTAAACCATTCAAAATATATTTTATATTTGAGATTCTTCAAAGTAGCACACTCTTGGCATTCTCTTAACCAGCTTCACCTGGTATGCTTTTCCAGCAGTCCTGAAGGAGTTCCCACAATATGTTAAGCACTTTTTGGCTGCTTTTCCTTCACTCAACTCCAAACTATCTCAACTGTGTTGAGGTTGGGTGATTATGGAGGCCAGGCCATCTGATGCAGCACTCCATCACTCTCCTTCTTGGTCAAATAGCCCTTACACAGCCTGGAGGTCATTGTCCTGTTGAAAATACGAATGATAGTCCAACTGGGATGGCGTATTGCTGCAGAATGCTGTGGTAGCCATGCTGGTTAAGTGTGCCTTGAATTCAAAATAAATCATCAAGTGTCACCAGCAAAGCACCCCCACACCATCACACCTCCATGCTTCACAGTGGGAACCACACATGCCGAGATCATCCGTTCACCTACTCTGTGTCTCACAAAGACACGGCGGATGGATCCAAAAATCAAACATTTGGACTCGTCAGACCAAATGACAGATTTCCACTGGTCTAATGTCCATTGCTCATGTTTCTTGGCTCAACCAAGTCTCTTCTTCTTATTGGTGTCCTTTAATAGTGGTTTCTTTGCGGCAATTCGACCATGAAGGTCTGATTCACGCAGTCTCCTCTGAACAGTTGATGTTTTGATGTGTCTGTTACTTGAACTTTGAAGCATTTATTTGGGCTGCAATTTCTGAGGCTGGTAACTCTAATTAACTTATCCTCTGCTGCAGAAGTAACTGCTTCTTCCTTTCCTGTGGCGGTCCTCATGAGAACCAGTAGTTTCATCATAGCGCTTGATGGTTTTTGCAACTGCACTTGAAGAAACTTCTTTTAAAGTAATGATGGACTGTCGTTTCTTTTTGCTTATTTGAACTGTTCTTGCCATAATATTGACTTTGTATTTTACCAAATAGGGATATCTTCTGTATACCACCTTTACCTTGTCACAACACAACTGATTGGAAGGAAAGTAATTCCACAAATTAACTTTTAACAATGCACACCTGTTAATTGAAATGCATTCCAGGTGCATACCTCATGAAGCTGGTTGAGAGAATGCCAAGAGTGCAAAGCTGGCAAAAGGTGGCTACTTTAAATAATCTCAAATAAAACATTTATTATGATTTGTTTAACACTTTTTGGGTTACTACATGATTCCATATGTGTTATTTCATAGTTTTGATCTCTTCACTATTATTCTACAATGTAGAAGATAGGAAAAATAAAGAAAACCCCTGGAACGAGTAGGTGTGTCCAAATTTTTGACTGGTACTGTATATAAATATATATATTTTTTGTAAATACATTTTCGGGATGGAAAAACATTATCACTGTAAACTTAACTGACTAAAGCCAGATATAAAGATATTAAATATGTAGAAAAGACAATGGACCTATATATTTTTTATATAATATAATCTTTGAGAACTAACATTCACCAAAATAAAAGGTAAAATTCCCAAAACAATGAATTTAGCAGTATTGATTTTGTTATTATATTTGAGCAAAAGAACACAGCGTTAACGCATGGCAAAATGCTTAGAACTGCACAATTTTCTCTCAGCTCCATGGCAGAATATGTGGAATCACAGGAAATTAGCTTTAAAACTACCAAAGAAAATCTTAACTCCATGGAGATATTGGTAGAATTCCAGGAATAAATATTAAAACATTTCTCTACACCTCAAGATGGGGGCCTCTGAAATGTTATCTAAAATCCAGCCCATTGCTATGCACCCTGCCATTCCCCATGCCACGCACACCACCTAAGCCCACCTAAGTTTGTAACGCCAGGCTAGTGGGTTTGTTTCCCGAGACCATCCATACGTACAATTTATGCACGCATGACTGTAAGTTGCTTTGGATAAAATATTCTGCTAAATGGCATATATTATATTACACTGAGTTGACAGAACATTTGGAACACCTGCTCTTTCCATGACATAGACTAACCAGGTGAATCCAGGTGAAAGCTATGATCCCTTATCGATGTCAGCTGTTAAATCCACTTCAATCGGTGTCGATGAACGGAAGGAGATGAACGGAAGATTTTTAAGCCTTGAGACATGGATTGTGTATGTTGACATTCCGGGGGTGAATAGGTAAGAAAAAATATGAAAGTGCCTTTGGATGGGGTGTGGTAGTAGGTGCCAGGCACACCTGTTTGAGTGTGTCAAGAACTGCAATTCTGCTGCGTTTTTCACCCTCAACAGTTCCTTGTGTGTATTAAGAATCGTCCACCACCAAAAGGACATCCAGCCAGTGGTCAAAACGGCCATTGATGAAAGAAGACAAAGGAGGCTGACACATTGTGCAGAGCAACAGACTGACTACGGTTAGTCAACTGACAGTCCAGTACACCATTGATGCCCAAAGACATAAAATAACTTGTCGTACCTTGACACAATGTGGTATTTCAGTTCCACTACTTTCAGCATCAAAACAAGAGACCTCGGTTGCAGTGGGCTAAGGAACGAAAACACCGTGAACACTTGAGAATTGGAAAAACATTGCCTGGTCTGATGAATCCTGGTTCCTGCGGTTTCTCGCTGATGGGAGGACTTAGGGTATGGAGAAAACCACACGGGTACATGCATCCATCAGCGTTTCAACTTTGCACACTGGTGGTGGTGGTGTGATTGTGTTGAGGCTGTTCTCATGGACCCCTTAATAGAAGTGGAGCAATGTTTGAATGTCACAGGATATCTGAACATCATTACCAATCAGGTGCAGCCCTTCACGGCAGCAGTGCAAATAGATTTCTTTCAGCCGGATAATGCCCCATGCCACAAGGCTTGGATTGTCCAGAAATGGTTCCACAAACATGTCAGCGAATTCATCTTACTGCAGTGGCCTGCCCAGTCACCAAATCTCAATCCAATTGAGCATCTGTGGGATGACCTGGGTTATTCGGAGGGATCCACTATCAGCCAATTTGACTGTGGGAAAACGGCCCAGCATCCCTGTGGAACTCTTTCGACACCTCGTAGAGTCCATGCTCCAACAAATTGGGGCTGTTCTCAGGACAAAAGGGGGTGCAACTCAGTATTAGGTTGCTAATGTTTTGTACACTTAGTGTATACAGTTGAAGTCGGAAGTTTACATATACTTAGGTTGGAGTCATGAACTTGTTTTTCAACCATTCCACAAATGTCGTGTTAACAAACTATAGTTTGGGCGTTTAGGACATCTACTTTGTGCATGACACAAGTAATTTTTCCAACAATTGTTTACAGACAGCTTATTTCACTTATAATTCAGTGTATCACAATTCCAGTGGATCAGAAGTTTACATACACTAAGTTGACTGTGCCTTTAAACAGCTTGGAACATTTCGGAAAAATAATGTCATGGCTTTATAAGCTTGTGATAGGCTAATTGACATCATTTGAGTCAATTGGAGGTGTAACTGTGGATCTATTTCAAGGCCTACCTTCAAACTCAGTGCCTCTTTGCTTGACATCATGGGGAAATCAGCCAAGACCTCAGAAAATAAATTGTAGACCTCCACAAGTCTGGTTCATCCTTGGGAGCAATTTCCAAACAGCTGAAGGTACCACGTTCATCTGTACAAACAATAGTACGCAAGTATAAACACCACGCAGCCGTCATACCGCTCAGGAAGGAGACACGTTCTGTCTCCTAGAGATGAACATACTTGTGCGAAAAGTGCAAATCAATTCCAGAACAACAGCAAAGGACCTTGTGAATATGCTGGAGGGAACAGGTACAAAAGTATGGCAGCATCATGTTGTGGGGGGGCTTTGCTGCAGGAGGGACTGGTGCACTTCACTAAATATATGGCATCATGAGGAAGGAAAATTATGTGGATGTATTGAAGCAATATCTCAAGACATCAGTCAGGAAGTCAAAGCTTGGTCGCAAATGGGTCTTCCAAATGAACAATGACACCAAGCATACTTCCAAAGTTGTGGCAAAATGGCTTAAGGACAACTAAGTCAAGGTATTCGAGTTGCCATCACAAAGCCCTGACCTCAATCCTATAGAACATTTGTGGGCAAAATTGAAAAAGCATATGTGAGCAAGGAGGCCTACAAACCTGACTCTGTCAGGAGCTCTGTCAGGCTCTGTCAGGAGAAATGGGCCACTAATTGAGTGTATGTAAACTTCTGACCCACTGGGAATGTGATGAAAAGAATAAAAGCTGAAATAAATCTTTCTCTCTACTATCATTCTGACATTTCACATTCTTAAAATAAAGTGGTGATCCTAACTGACCTAAGACAGTGAGCTTTTACTAGGATTAAATGTCAGGAATTGTGAAAAACTGAGTTTAAATGTATTTGGCTAAGGTGTATGTTAACTTCTGACTTCAAGTGTACGTCTCGTGTCTGAGCTTTTGAATTGCAACTCCACTTTGTCTTTATACTGACGTTTTGCCTGTTTGATTACCTTACGGAGGGACTACACTGTTTGTATTCGGCCATATCTCAGTCACCTTGCCATGGATAAATGCGTTCGAGCTTTCCTGGTTAGGGTAGGTTTTTATTGTCACAGTCGGTACAACATCTCCTATACACTTCTTGAACTCCGTCACCGTATCAGTGTATTCATCTATGTTATTCTCGGAGGCTACCTGGAACATATCCCAGTCCACGTGATCAAAACATCAAAACTGACCGATTGGTCAGACCTGCGTTGACTAGTCCTTAGCATGGGTACTTCCTGTTTGAGTTCCTGCCCATAAGAAGGGAGGAGCAAAATGGAGTCGTGATCAGATTTTCCGAAGTGAGGTCTTGGGGGGGTTCTTGTAGGCATCCTAGAAGTTGGAGTAGCAGTGATCGAGTGTTTGAGCAATACGACTTCTACAGTCAATGTGTTGATGGAACTTCGGTAGCGTTTTTCTCAAATTTGCTTTGTTAAAATCCCAAGCTACAATAAATTCTGCCTCAGCATATGTGGTTTTCAGTTTGCTTAAAGTCCAGTGAAGTTCTTTGAGGCCGTCGTGGTATCGGCTTCAGGGGAATATTCACGGCTGTGACTATAACCGGAGAGAATTCTCTTGGGAGGTAATACGGTCAGCATTTGATTGTGAGGTATTCTAAGTTAAGTGAACAAAAGGACCTGAGTTCCTGTATGTTATCACAATCACACCATGAGTAGTTAATCATGAGACATACACCCCTGCCCTTCTTCCCGGAGCGATATTTATTCATGTTCTGTGTGATGAACTGAGAACCTAACTGGCTGTACGAACAGAGAGCCATGTTCCCGTGAAACAGAGTATGTTACTATCCCTGAAGTCTCTCTGGAAGGAATTCCTCGCCTTGAGCTCGTAAACTTTATTATCCAGAGACTGAACTTTAGTGAGTAATATACTTGGATGCGGTGGGTGGTGTGCGCACCTCCTGAGTCGGACTAGAAGTCCACTCCAAGGACCTCTCCTCCGCCGGCAGTGGTTTTTGTCAGCCTCTCGAATCAGTTCAATTGCCCTGGGGGGTACGAACAAAGGATCAGATTCAGGAAAGTCATATTCCTGGTCGTAGTGCTGGTAATGCTGGTGACTTACCGCCGTTCTGATATCCAAAAGTTCTTCCTGGCTGTAATAACACAAAAAAAATGATGGGTTAATAATGTAAGAGATAACACAAAAAATATATATACTGCAAAGTTTCCTAAGCGCTAGAAGCACGGCAGCCCTATCTGTCGACGTCATCTGAGCTGTGCTTTATATCGGACATACACTCTGGATGGAATGTAGCCTAAGTGCCAGTCTGTTTGTGATTGACAATGACAGAGCAACGGGGTAGAAAAGAGCACAAAGAGATCTGGCACCAGGCTAGATGGAATGCGCATTTCCTCCAAAACTCACTCCAGTAGAATCCATTGAGACTCTGTAGACATGGCAGACATTTTGATAGTGTAATTTGTCTTCTTATCCAAAGCTGAAAGACCTCATCTCAGCTCCCTTGTGTAGCCCCACTGTATTGCTGACCCAGAAAGTAAATGTGTTCCTATGCCACCCAAGAGGCTGGGATGAAAACACATTCATATTCCCCAGATCCCTTCTATGTCGTTTGCAGTCAGACACACAGAGATACACTAGGGATACTGGGACCATGGTAGATGGTTTTCTGCTATGGCCTCTGCTCAATAGTCACTAGAAATTCTCTGCTAGTTGTGGTTCAGAAAATCAAGTTAGGTACAATCAGATTCCCTCTGCTTCCTTGGAAGTATTCTGTTGTGCTGTGTTGAAACATATGTGTAGACCAGGGGTCGGCAAACATTTTGGCTCAAGGGCCACAGAATTTCAAGCCCCGCAAGATTTTTGTAATTGATTTGATTGTAAAAAATCCATTTGCAGGCCAGGAAAAGTCCATTCTAATTTCGACATACTTTCTATCTAGTTTTAGACGTTCAAGAGTTTAAAAAATAAATAAAGTATTTATCAAACCTCCCGTGGGCTGGATTGAATGGGCCGTAGTTTGCCCACACCTGGTGTAGAAGTTTCTTTCTCTACATCTCTTTCTCTCCCACTCTGACCCCCCCCCCCCTCCCTTTCTTCTCATTCACTCTCGCTCCTCTTTGTCTGTGTCTCTCCTCAGTCTGGACAAACATGTGCAGTCTCACCACAGGCACCACAAGCCATTCAGATGCAAGCTCTGTCCTTTTAAGTCTGCTTACCTGAGCCGATTGAAGAGTCATCTGCACAAAGCGCACCCAGGTAAAAACCACACACCTCACTACTCTGTGCTCACCACGACTTCACAAGTGGTCATTGTTTGTTATGGGGCAAAACTTCTACTTCCAGTGCCTTCAAAGTTTTCACACCCCTTGAATTGTTCAACATTTTGTTGTGTTACAGCCTAAATTTAAAATGGATTACATTTCGATTTTGTGTCACTGGCCTACGCACAATACCCCATAATGTCAAAGTACAATTATGTTTTTAGGCATTTTTACAAATTCATTTAAAAAATGTACGCTGAAATGTCTTGAGTCAATAAGTCAATTATCTGTACGGTCCCTCAGTCGAGCAGTGAATTACAAACACAGATTCAACAACAAAGACCAGGAATGTTTTCCAATGCCCCTATTGGTAGATCGGTAAAAAAAAATCTGACATTACATATCCTTTTGAGCATGGTGGAGTTATTACTTACACTTTGGATGGTGTATCAATACACCTAGTCACTACAAAGATACAGGCATCCTTCCTAACTCATTTGCCAGAGAGGAAGGAAACCGCTCAGGGATTTCACCTTGAGGCCAATGGTGAAGTTTAACACAGTTACAGAGTTAAATGGCTGTGATAGGAGAAAAACTAAGGGTGGATCAACAACATTGTACTTACTCCACAATACTAACCTAAATGACAGAGTGAATGGCTGTACAGAATAAAACATATTCCAAAACATGCATCCTGTATGCAATAAGGCACTAAAGTGAGACTTTATGTTGTGAATAATAAAGTGTTATGTTTGGGGCAAATCCAACACGTCACTTAGTACAGCTCTTCATATTTTCAAGCATGGTGGTGGCTGCATCATGTTATGGGTATGCTTGTCATTGGCAAGGACTAGGGATTTTTTTAAATAAAAAGAATCTGAGGAAAACCTGGTTCAGTCTGCTTTCCAACAAACTGGGAGACAAATTCTCCTTTCAGCAGGATAATAACTTAGAACACAAGGCCAAATATACGCTGGCATGGCTTACCAATACATCATTGAATGTTCCTGAGTTTTTACTTAAATCGTCTTCAAAATCTATGGCAAGACTTGAAAATGGCTGTCTAGCAATGATAAACAACCAACTTTGACGGAGTGTGAAAAAATGTCTTAAAGAATAATGTGCAAATATTGTATAATCCAGGTGTGCAAAGCTCTTAAATTTACCTAGAAATATTCACAGCTGTAATCAATTGATTCTAACATGTATTTGTTTAATACTTATGTACTCAAAATATATTAGTATTTTATTTTCCATAAATGTTTTACAAATGTTTTTCTTCCGCTTTGACAAGAAATGACAATTGAATCCATTTTAAGCCCACCTTGTAACACAACACAATGTGGAAAAAGTCAAGGTGTGTGAATACTTCCGGAAGGCACTGTAAGTAGAATTTTTACTCGTAGTTGGCTAAACAGCACAAACTGATCCTGAAACAGATTAGTGGGTTATTGACCACACCTGTGTATTGAGCTGTGGGCTAGTCTGAATGTCTGACTATCACAGCTGTTTGAGAATCTTAAGTCAACACTAATATCGTCATTCCCTTAGGATGTCCCCCATGGGAATATCTTAAACTGAGTCTTGTTATTGAGTACATTGAATATCATAGCTATCCAAGTCTTTGGTTGAGTCCAAAATGGTCAAAAGGTAGTGCACTATATAGAGAAAAGGGTGCCTAGGGAAAAGGGTGCCATTGCAGACGCAGCCTATATATTTTCTCTGTTCAATGTTATGTTTCTTTCATTAGATATTTTGTATTTTCGCAAAGGATTCTGTAGTCTACAGAAATTGATTCCACAGATGCAGCCAGTCAACCAATGCCCGAGCAGAGGAATAGATAGTCAATCATCACAAATGACAATGAGAGTACAAAAACTAGTCATGAATGGTTGTCTACAGTTATGATTGGAAAATAACACAGAAAGATGAGTCAACAACAATCAACAGTTGATTCAGATAATCGACTTCCGAACCAGAGCCATTTAGAATTTGATTACATTTTGAAAGTGTTCTGACATGGTCTGTTGGTGGTGGTGTCAAAAACACCATGTTTTCTGCTTCTGTTGTGTATTGTATCAATCTCACAATCATCCAGCCACTTATTTGTCTGTGGGTTTTGATTGCTGCCTTGGTAATGCATAATGTTTATGCTGTGGAATCCATACCCATTGGGCACAAACTGGTTGAGTCAACGTTGTTTCAACGTAATTTGTCAACTCATTGTGACGTAGAATCTACTAAAAGTCATCAAAACTGTTGTTTTGAGGATAACATTTCAACCACAGGATTATGTCATCATGGTAACCAATTTTCACCTTGTATAAAATGTTAAATTTGTACCTTTTGAAACAACGTCATATTTTCAATGTTATATCCACCATCAGAAAAAAACATTATAAGCTGGGCCGCACCCTCTACTGGAGAGTTGAACTATCTACCTATTTAGTCTCCCATCCAGGGTTTTAACTAAGGTCAGCCCTGCTGAGCTTTGTATTTGTCACTGACTACTGCGAATGTGCAATCGTGGGAATGATTATTGAATCTATCTATTAATAACAAAATATAATCACTGTTGCTATCAAAGTCCTTTAAAGGGTAGGTTTATAAAATGTAACCATACTTTAAAAGTGATATGTCGTCAAGGATACTATTTAGGCCTACGGCATTTGAAGTTAGTGACAACTAATGTTTCAATTCAACCCAGGGTTCAACAAAAAATGTCCAATACATATAAGCCTAGGACTTCAAGCATAGGTTGATTTCAGATGTAATCGACAAGTTAATAATGAACGTGTTGGATTCACGTCTCCAGACGAAAATCAAATATAAAGGATAGGAATAAATCAAATCAAACTTTAAATGCACTTCATGTTGATATTTGTTTGCATTGTCAACCAAGCACAATTCATTTTTACTTTTGTAATACAGTAAATAGTCTAAAGTAAATGCCATCTTGCAAACTATTGTAACAGTATTTAAAGAGTTTATTTTCAAAACGCCATATCTGCCTTTTTCCCCCTTTTTTTTTTTTACATTTGTCTGTTTTGTTCAGAAATGATTGCTTATGGGTACATTCATGTTTGTAAAATATTACTGTTCTCAGTAATAGATTCATAGATTTTAGATCTGCTAAATGACAAAAATGTCAATTGTAAATATTTTACATACAGATCACACCTTATTGTATTGAATAATTTGGATTTTATATATATTGATGTCACAAATGTATAATTTGTACAGTTTTTTTTATAGAAAATGTAGTTATTTGTTACATTTGACTGTGTAAAACCTAGCAGTACTACTACTTATAAGAAGTACAGTGAAGATGTATAAATACAGAATATCTGACATTGTATTCCCATTTGAACCTTGGGCCAGATTCTATCAGATCCGTGCTAGCCGACACTTTCTCGTTCTAAACTTCTAACACAAGTGGGTGGCTTCGTGACAATGACCACAGGAGCAGCCGCTCTGATTTGACAGCTCTACCTCAGACACCGCCAAGCACTACCTATGCGGGTGTCGGCTATTGCCGGTTAATGCTTGATCTGACCTAGGCCTTTGACATGCTTTTAAATAGTTGAAAGCGCAGAGTTTCAAGATGACTAAACCAAAAATCAAAGTTTTTTTTTTATTGGAATTTGGTTGTTCTTTTAGATGGTTTTAAGCATAGTGATAACACGTTGGGAATTCAACAAACTACTTGCCCTCCTTGTGAGTGGGTGAATAAAGATTGAAATGGCATTGATCAACATCTCAACTAAATATTACCAACATTTCCTCGTTGAAATGACATGGTGTGCACAGTGGTTAACGTGTGGTATGTGAATGCTGGTTCTCTCGATAAGGTGCAAAAGTCATTCAAGGGTAGATTAGCAGAAAATGAGTGTCAACACCCCTCTTTTCAGATCCGTCGGCAGGCGCTGGCTCTGTCTGTCTGGCTGAAAGCTTTTGGGCTTACTATATAGTATCAAGCCTATCGATTTTCCCTTGAATGGACTGAGGGTGGTCATCATAAAAATTGTAAAAAAAAATAAAACATGAAAATTGTTGACAGAGGCAGATTTTTGTGTCTTGTGCTACTCGAAGTCTGAACACTGAATGACATGCTCAACTCTATACTAAGTTGGATAAAGCCACTCTCAAAAGAGTTTCTCTCTTACCACAGTTTATGCTCCTTTGCCAAAGAGAGAGAGTCCTTGCTTGTGCACTCTGTCTTTTTCTTTTTAGCTGGGTTGAACTGTGACTTGGGCATTAACGAAATTAGAATTATATATTTATTTACTTCATTTTAGCAGGGAGTCCCATTGAAATCAAGCCCGGCATGAGCACAATTCATAAAATGTACAGCATTCAACCATACAACGTAATAAAAAACATACAATACTACAAGCAATTTAAGAACAAGCCATCCCTGCTGTTGGGTCTGGTAACTCGTATGTCTGTAATTTAACAATGAAGTAAGGTATCGTGGAAGTTTGCACTAGAAGGCTTTATAAACAAAAACAGAGCAGTGAATTGATCTACGAGACTTGAGAGGTCCATCCTACTTTCTGATAAAGAATGTAGTGATGTATACTGAACCTATTGGTGTTATGAAAGGTAGTGCACTATGATAAACTGCGTTCAATACAGTGGCAGCTGTATTCATATAGACAATCTCATCATAGTCTAAAGCTGGAATGAATGTCGACTGAATTATTATTTTCTGCTATATAATGAAAGGCAAGACATATTCCTATAAAATAAGCCCATTTGAAATCTTAATTTCCTAACTAACTCATTAACATCCTTTCTGAAAGATTTTCGTTAATCCAGATGCCCAGATATTTATAAGCGGGGACACGATCAATGAGGGCGCCATCAAATGCACATAATTGTACATAAATCATCAGATACATTTTGACGTGAATTAGAAAATAGCATACTGTACTTGGTTTCACCTGCATTTAGTACCAATTTGAGTTCAACGAAGGCTTTCTGCAGGGCATTAAAGGGAGACTGGAGCTCCGAAAGAGCCAGAGCCGACCGCGGGGGCAATTGCATACACAACAGTGTCATCTGCATACAGGAGTATAGTATGTATTAAAAAATAAATTGCAGAAAGACAAATATTGTTTATATAGACAGTAAAAAGTAGAAGACCTAAAATTGACCCTTGCGGGACACCTTTCATAATGTCAAAGAAACCTGACTTGGCACCATCAGAAGAAACCCATTGTGTCCTGTCTATCAGGTCATTTTCAAACCAATTGCAAACTGCCTGACCCAGGTCAATGTTAGACAGTCTAAGAATGAATAATGGAACGTCAACAGTGTCGAAAGCCTTTAACAGGTCTATAAAAGGGCAGCACAATGCCTTTTGTCACTGCTATTTACAATGTAATTTATTACCAAAGAAGCAACAGATATACGTAGTTTAGAGATTGGGCGATAATTATTCATGTCCGAGGGGGTCATAATAAAACTGCGAGATTCATGAAAAATTGATTCCATTCCTGTTTACTCTTGATCCACACAGGCGTCTTTAGGTCCTTAAAAAGTGCTCTATAAAACCCTTCTATTATTATTATTTTACAGGCGAGAACACGTATAAGTGCTTGTCCTGCCCCTTCTCCTCAATGACTATCAGCCAACTGAAGGAGCACTCTCTGAGGGACCATGGGCAGGCCCTGACCCTCCCCAAGCTGCGCGCTGGCACTACCACCCATACCCAGTTTCCCCAGGCCGGCCACGACCCCCAGATCAGGCCCTTCAGGCTGGGCTCAGATCCTCACCAGACACCCCTGACCTCTGACCTTGACGGTAAGAGCTCCATCTGTAGCATTTAACAGATTGGGGGACTTTTATTGATCTTAGAGTTTTTGGTTTTGTTTATTTTTGTCTTATTTATTTATTCTTTATTTACCAGGAAATTCACAATTAGATAGATCACTTTTTCAAATTAGCCCTAATTTATAATTTATTCGCTGATATGCAGTTTAGGAGCTGTTGACACAAATACACATTTTCAATTACTACCAGTACAAGTCTTGTTCATTTCACATTTGGAGAGCATCAGAACTCAGCAGGGCAGCCCATTTCACCGCTTTGGGAAACATTGTGGTAGGAGTAAAAGCATGGTCTTCCTCTCAAATCACAGAATTCACGGTGTTAGACCTGATCAAACAGGATATATCTTTCTGATTGTGCCCATGACTGGTTCCCAGAAGGTGTTAATCTAGCGTGTCAGGTGCCTGGCTCTCCATGTGTCCAACCGACCGTCCGCTCTGTTCTAGAATGTTCTTGGCAGCTGTCATCTGCTGCTGGCACACTGGAATTTTCCCTCGAGGTGGAAGTGGAACACAAAACATGGAACACAGACACAGCAGAGAAGCACTATGGAATGCAACCCCCATGTCACCGTTGGCTACAGAAAACAAATTAAGCATTGAGGAGGACCAGAGCCCATCAAATATCTCTCTCACTCTCAATCTTTGTAGCTTGGTAACATGGCAAAGCTGGTGGATTGCTTGCTAAACCTTTAGTTAGGTGTAGAGTTTTAAGCTATGAACGATCTCGTCTGTTGCTTGACTGTCTGTGATCGTAATGATACTAGTGTAAAACGATTTTTAAGATGACGAGCTATTGTTGCTGGAGGCTGTTACAGTTTTAATTCGATCACGCCGTTGGAGAACTTTGCTTCAATGCAGGACATTACAACCTTGTTGTGTCTTTGAAGTTTTAAAGGGCTTCTCTCCTTGGCTGATCTTCTAAACTCCCCGACGACTCTGCTGCTTGCTGCTCCATGGTGGTTTTGCACTATTAAATACAGTACCAGTTTAAGGTTTGGACACGCCAACTAATTTCAGGGTTTTTCATTATTGCTACTATTTTTTTACATTGTAGAATATAGTGAAGGCATCAACTATTAATTAACACATATGGAATCATGTACTACCCAAACAAATGTTAAACAAAATCAGAATATCTTTTATATTTTAGATTCTTCAAAGTAGCCACCCTTTTCCTTGATGACAGCTTTGCTGTCACACTCTTGGCATTCTCTCAACCAGCTTCATGAGGTGGCAAGAATAGCTCAATTAAGCAAAGAGAAACGACAGTCCATCATTACTTTAAGACATTGACTTCAGTCAATGCGGAACATTACAAGACCTTTGAAAGTTTCTTCAAGCGCAGTCTCAAAAACCATCAAGCGCTATGATGAAGCTGTTTCTCATGAGGACCACCACAGGAAAGGAAGAACCAGAGTTACCGCTGCTGCAGAAGATGTACATTAGACCAGTGGACATCTGTCCTTTGGTCTGATGAATACAAATTTGAGATTTTTGGTTCCAACCGCTGTGTCTTTGTGAGCTGCAGAGTAGGTGAACGGATGATCTCTGCATGTGTGGTTCCCACCGTGATGCATGGAGGAGGAGGTGTGATGGTGTGGGGGTGCTTTGCTGCTGACACTGTCTGTGATTTATTTAGAATTCAAGGCACACTTAGCCAGCATGTCTACCAAAGCATTCTGCAGCGATACGCCATACCATCTGGTTTGCGGTTAGTGGGACAATCATTTGTTTTTCAACAGGACAATGGCCCAACACACCTCCAGGCTGTGTAAGTATCAGGTTTCAGGTAAGACCCAAATGCAGACTGTGTTGAAGTAACAATGTTTATTACAGCAACAGAGGCAGGCAAACAACCAGTCAAGGCAGGCAGTGTCAGGACCCGGTTACGAACCCGGGTCTCCGGAGTGAGAAACAGTCACTTAACCAACTGAGCCACGAATAGTCAGCAGAACCCAGAAGAT
Source organism: Oncorhynchus masou masou (assembly GCF_036934945.1). Lineage (NCBI taxonomy): Eukaryota > Metazoa > Chordata > Actinopteri > Salmoniformes > Salmonidae > Oncorhynchus > Oncorhynchus masou. The sequence goes on along the minus strand of NC_088239.1, from coordinate 41,862,479 downwards.
GAGGCAGACACAGCAGTACTTGAGACGGTGTATTTAATAAAGTAAAAAGTGAAGTCCTTCAGGAAAACATGTAACTCCACAACCTCAAAAGGAATTCCACAAGAACAAGGTAATCCACAAGGTAATCCTCCAAGACAAAAAGGTAAATCCACAAGGTGGTAGGTAAAGCATAAAGAGCCTCAAAAGATACTAAAAAATAAATAAACAAGAACAAAAAACAGATTTCCACAAGAGCGTCCACCGGGATCAACAAGAGTACACAGAATACTAGGGCTGGGTGCTAACATACAAACACAGAGCAAAGAACTGAGGGAAACTAAGGGTTTAAATACAATCAGGGAAAAACGAGGCACAGGTGCAAATAATAATGGGGATCAAGGGAAAGCAAAAGGTCAAAAAGCACAATGGGGGCATCTAGTGACCAAAAACCGGAACAACCCTGGCCAAATCCTGACAGGCAGGGGTCGATAATCCAGAATAGAGGTACAGGACGGCAGGCAGGCTCAGTGTCAGGGGCAGGCAGAGTGGTCAGGCTGCTCTAGAGGAGATCTGCATGGAGGAATGGGCCAAAATACCAGCAACAGTGTGTGAAAACCTTGTGAAGACATACAGAAAACATTTGACCTCTGTTATATACCCTTTGTTGGCAATGACAAAGTATTGAGGTAAACTTTTGTTATTGACCAAATCCTTATTTTCCACCATAATTTGCAAAAAAAATCATAAAAAATCCTACAATGTGATTTTCTGGATTTTTTTCTCATTTTGTCTGTCATAGTTCAAGTGTACCTATGATGAAAATTACAGGCCTCTCTCATCTTTTTAAGTGGGAGAACTTGCACAATTGGTGGCTGACTAAATACTTTTTTGCCCCACTGTAAATGTGTCACATATCATCTATAGTTGTATGTCATGCTCTATGAAGGGATAATAAATCTGGCATAACTGTGGCATAACCACCCATGTCAAATGCGACATAATCCACTATGTCAAATATTACATAAAGCTGTGTTTTAAGTAACGCATAATAAAGGCTTTATAAATCATAATAGATTGAGGCTTCACAAAGAATGTATAACCTTGTCATGCATATTTGTAGAGCATTGCAATGCCACGATAGTGGGTTCTATTCCCGGGACAGCCCATGGAAATGTATGCACGCATGCATGTCGCTTTGGATAAAAGTGTCTGCTAAATTGCATACATTATATTACTCTAAACCAGGATGGCCCAACCGTTTTTTCTCTTGGGTGCATCGCCAATATTGAACCTGACCTCAACTTTCCCTAAAATGCTGGACTACGGGATGAGACACTTTAAAGTGCAGTCATGCACAGCAAATTAATGAAATGTATAAAATTACATTGCTGGACTTTTGGAAACTTAATATATGTGTATTGTTTAAAAAATAAATACAAGGAAATGTATGGTTTAACTATGTTTTTAATGTTTATATGTGTTACTTGTTAGTGATAATTCCCTTTATGTATGTGTCATGAATGACCAAAAGTGTCTGACTTGATATACTGAACAAGTGTCTGTCCAACGTTTCATGAGCTGACATAAAAGATCCCATACATTTTTATGAGCACAAAAAGCTTATCTTCCTCAAATTTGGTGCATAGATTTGTTTACATCCCTGTTAATGAGCATTCCTTCTTTGCCAATATAATCCATTCACCTGACAGCTGTGGCATATCAAGGAGCTGATTTAACAGCATGATCAATACACCTTGTGTTGGGGACAATAAAAGACCACTCTAAAATGTGCAGTTTTATCACAAAACACAATGATGGGGACGATAAAAGGCCATTCTAAATTGTGCAGTTTTGTCACACAACACAATGCCACAGGTGTTTCAAATTTTAGGGAGTGTGCAATTGGCATGTTGACTGCAGGAATGTCCGCCAGAGCTGTTGCCAGAGAATTGAATGTACATTTTTCTACCATAAGCCTCCTCCAACATTGTTTTAGAGAATTTGGCAGTACATCTAACCAGCCTCACAACCGCAGACCAGGTGTAACCACACCAGCCCAGGACCTTCTTCACCTGTGGGATTGTCTGTGACCAGCCACCCAGACAGCTGATGAAACTGTAGGTTTGTACAAATTTCTACACAAACTGTCAAACTTCTTCAGGGAAACTCATCTGCGTGCTCGTCGTCCTCAGCAGGGTCTTGACCTGACTGCAATTCGGCGTCGTAACCGACTTCAGTGTGCAAATGCTCGCCTTCGATGGCCACTGGCACGCTGGAGAAATGTGCTCTTCATGGGTGAATCCCGGTTTCCACTGTATCGGGAAGATGGAAGACAGCATGTACGGGTATGTGGTTGAGCGATTTCCTGATGTCAACGTTGTGAACAGAGTGCCCCATGCTGGCGGTGGGGTTATGGTATGGGCAGGCATAAACTACGGGACAACAAACACAATAGCATTTTATCGATGGCAATTTGAATTCACAGAGGTACCGTGTCGAGATCCTGAGGCCCATTGTCGTGCCATTCATCCGCCGCCATCACCTCTTGTTTCAGCATGATAATAGATGTACGTCCGTGTGTTCCACTTACCACCAATATCAAGCAACTTCCCACAGCCATTGAAGAGGAGTGGGACAACATTTCACAGGCCACAATCAACAGCCTGATCAACTCTATGTGAAGGAGATGTGTCATGATGCATGAGACAAATGGTGGTCACACCAGATACTGACTGGTTTTCTGGTCCACACCCTTATCTTTTTTTAAAGTTATCTGTGACTAACAGATGCATATCTATATTCCCAGTCATGAAATCCATAGATTAGGGCACAATTCATTCATTTCAATTGACTGATTTCCTTATATGAGCTGTAACTCAGTAAAAGATTTGTTGCACGTCGCGCTTTAATTTTTGTTTAGTGTAGTAAGTAAAGCGTCATATGATAAATCTTTATGGATGTTTTATGAATGACCGAAGCTGTCTCACTTCAAACAAAGTATTACAGGACACCTACATAGTGACAATACATAATTTATCAGCAGAGCGTTAATAACCTAAGTGTGTGTGTGTATGTGTCAGAGCCAAGATGATTTGGAGTAGTCTTACGTGAGACTACCGCACCAGGTATTCGTCTTCTGTTCCCATGTTGGAGAGCAGGGCTTGATTGCAATCTGTTATAATGGTGCCAACTTGTTGTGGCTGATCTTTCAGCGGGAGAGTGGGTGAATGTGTCAAAGACCTGACTTGGTCCATCAATGCACGGTATGGCTCGTTATATAGTTTTGTGTGTGTTTGTGTACTGAAGAACAGGTGATTTGCTTCCAGAAGAAACACACTTTCAATTTCCTTATGTTGGGGCTTTCATCAAGATAAGTGTTTTTTGGTATAATGCTGTCTCCAGGCTATTGCGCACACAGCACATCTAGGCCTGAGATATCAACCATTCAATGTTGGCCTTAGAATTCTATGGTCACGCCCACTATGGGAGGGACCTTACTGAGTTTGCCGGTCGTCACTATTTAACACAGCCACAAAGTAATCATTATGGCTATACTCAGTCCATTTCCATAATTTCTCTTCTTAAAATTGGATTTTAAACTTAACCCTAATTCATGAAGGCCACGTTTGATGCATTGGTCCACCAGACCTTCCACGCGTGGTGGACCAATGCATCAAACTTGGCCTTCATTTTGGCCTTCATTCAAATATTAGGTGTAATGTGACGAACATGACTTCACTTTAGAGAGTGTGCCATCCTTCAGCACAACATGTCACCCTTTTATAAAGCACGTGTTTATATCATATCGAGATAGAGGGTTCTGTCACCTTTGACACACAGTAATGACACGTTTATGAACCCGTTATAAAAGCATGACATACAGTTACAGATGCTTTAACACATTTATGTAGTGCTTATGAAAGCCTTATGAAGCCTTTATAAGCTGAACGTCATTTCAAGCGGGTCCCAGTTTTCTTTCCCAAGTAAGAAAGTAAGAAATGCATATTTATTTTTTTATCAGTCTTTCTGCTGTCTTCTGCGCTCGCTTCATCTTGACACTGCTGAATGAAGTATTTTTCACATGCAGACATCCTTTCACCGGTACTTGGTTTTATTTATTGATGTGGTGTACTCTGGAAGTAGGACAAGTAGATGAGGTTGCTCATTGATATTATACACTACACTGGGAATTGGAGGGGACGGAAGGGGAGTTGTGGTGACAATCACAGGCACTGTTCTGGGATGTTATAGTAGAGCTGTGATGGGGTTTGAATTCCATTCCAGGATCATCTGGAATTCCAGAAGAAAAACCCTGCACACTTCAAATCCATTCTAATTCTGAAGCGATGTTTACTTATTTGGGTCTTTGGGTAAATCCTCACACTTCTCAGATTCTGGAAGGGTGTTAGGAAGTTATTGTATCCTGGTTAATGGTAATATTTCCTCCATGATTATCATTCACCATGTCCACACTCGGCCCTTCTCTGTAATTACAGTTGAAGTCGGAAGTTTACATACACCTTAGTCAACTACGTTTTAACTTAGTTTTTCACAATTCCTGACATTTAATCCTAGTATAAATTCCCTGTCTTTTTTATTACCTTTTATTTATCTAGGCAAGTCAGTTAAGAACAAATTCTTATTTTCAATGACAGCCTTGGAACAGCTGCCTGTTCAGGGGCAGAAGGACACCTTGTCAGCTCGGGGGTTTGAACTTAGGTCAGTTAGAATCACCACCTTATTTTAAGAATGTGAAATGTCAATATAATAGTTGAGAGAATTATTTCTTTCATCTTTTATTTCTTTCATCACATTCCCAGTGGGTCAGAAGTTTACATACACTCAATTAGTATTTTGTAGCATTGCCTTTAAATTGTTTAACTTGGGTCAAACGTTTTCGGGTAGACAGAGCTGGTGTAACTGAGTCAGTTTTATAGGCCTCCTTGCTCACATACACTTTTTCAGTTCTGCCCACAAATTCTCCATTGGACTGAGGTCAGGGCTTTGTGATGGCCACTCCAATAGCTTGACTTTGTTGTCCTTTTTGCCACAACTTTGGAAGTATGCTTGGGGTCATTGTCCATTTGGAAGACCCATTTGTGACCGAGCTTTAACTTCCTGACTGATGTCTTGAGATGTTGCTTCAATATATTCACATAATTTTCCTCCCTCATGACGCCATCTATATTGTGAAGTGCACCAGTTCCTCCTGCAACAAAGCATCCCCACAACATGATGCTGCCACCCCCGTACTTCACGGTTGGGATGGTGTTCTTAGGCTTGCAAGCCTCCCCCTTTTTCCTCCAAACATAACGATGGTCATTATGGCCAAACAGTTCTATTTTTGTTTCATCAGACCAGAGGACATTTCTCCAAAAAGTACGATCTTTGTCCCCATGTGCAGTTGCAAACCGTAGTCTGACTTTTTTATGGCAGTTTTGGAGCAGTGGCTTCCTCCATGCTGAGCGGTTTTTCAGGTTATGTCATTATAGGACTCATTTTACTGTGGATATAGATAATTTTGTACCTGTTTCCTCCAACATCTTCACAAGTCCTTTGTTGTTGTTCTGGGGTTGATTTGCACTTTTCGCACCAAAGTACGTTCATCTCTAGGAGACAGAACGCGTCTCCTTCCTTAGCGGTATGATGGCTGCGTGGTCCCATGATGTTTATGGGACAAAATAAATCAGCCAAGACCTCAGAAAAAAATGGTAGACCTCCACAAGTCTGGTTCATCCTTGGGAGCAATTTCCAAACACCTGAAGGTTCATCTGTACAAACAATAATACTAATGGAAATTTGGAAATTGCTCCCAAGAATGAACCAGACTTGTGGAGGTCTACAATTTTTTTTCTGAGGTCTTGGCTGATTTCTTTTGTTTTTCCCATGATGTCAACCAAAGAGGCACTGAGTTTGAAGGTAGGCCTTGAAATACAGCCTATCACAAGCTGCTAAAGCCATGACATCATTTTCTGGAATTTTCCAAGCTGTTTAAAGGCACAGTCAACTTAGTGTATGTAAACTTCTGACCCAGTGGAATTGTGATACAGTGAATAATAAGTGAAATAACCTGTCTAAACAATTGTTGGTAGATTGATTTGCGTCATGCACAAAGTAGATCCTAACCGATTTGCCCAAACTATAGTTTGTTAACAAGAAATTTGTGGAGTGGTTGAAAAACGAGTTTTAATGACTCCAACCTAAGTGTATGTTAACTTCCGACCTCAACATTTTATGATATTAGTATTTAGCAGACACTTTTTCCAAAGCGACTTACAGAACTGTCAATATTGACAGTGACACACTTCTCTCTCTCAGGTGCTGGGTACCTGCATGAGACAGTGGACGTGAGGCGGCAGCTCAGTCACTACCAGGTGGCGTCTCGTAGTCATGTGACATCCTCTAGCCCTACCGCCCGGCCCCAGGCTGCGAGCTCTGACACCCGGCCGGACGGCATCCTGACCTGTGAGTTCTGTGAGTTCAGTTCGGGATACATGCAGAGCCTGAGACGCCACTACAGAGACCGACACGGAGGCAAGAAACTGTTCAAGTGCAAAGACTGCTCCTTCTTCACCTGCTCCAAGTAAGGAAATTAATGTTACTGTGACAACATAAGATGGTCTCTTTTTCAATTTCAATCACGTCCTCTTTCCATTTTCTCAAACCGCATTGGAGGAGAGGATCCAAGGTCCCTCATTTCGGACCTTCTCCTCCAAAGCATTTTGAGAAAATGGAAAGAGGACGTGATTGAAATTGAAAAAGAGACCATCTTGGAGTGGACGTACGAAATCACTGAGAGACAAATTGGGAAAGAGCCTATGTCTTCCTTTTCTTCTTTTTATGATGGTTGGTTGACAACTGAGTTGTGGGTTGTTTTTTCTTGTGTCCATTCGGCCTCACTAGATCTATTCTGTTTTTCTCAGGTCGACATTCACCGTGCATGTGGAAGCAGGACACACTGTGGTTCCTGAGGAGGGTCCCAAAGACCTACGCTGTCCCTTCTGTATCTACCACACCAAATACAAGAGCAATATGATCGACCACATCGTCCTGCACAGGGGTAAGCCAAGCCAAAACCCGTGATTACTTGTTTTATGTGCTCAAATATGGTTAAGACAATTTAGAGGAAATAACTGTTAGTGTTATAACTGTTAGCCAGGTGGAAGGAACTCACTGAGTCTCCCTAAAAGTCAAAGCTGTACTAGTATTGCAGTGCTTGACATCACGCCGTATTGTCGCACACCAAAATGATTAGCTATACTTATTAAGTTACATCTTCACAGTTGGAGGTGCTATGATGCTGTTGACACAATATTTATCTATTTTTCTCTCTCCCTCCCTCACTCCATCCGTCTAACCCCTCCTTCCCTACCCCAGAGGAGCGTGTGGTGCCCCTGGAAGTGTCTCGCTACAAGCTGTCTCGCCACCTGGCCGGCGGGGAGTTCCACTGCCACAAGTGTACCTTCACTTGCTCCAGCGACCAGAGCCTGCAGCTGCACCTCACCAAGCACAATGAGATGAAACCCTACCAGTGCCAGCTGTGCTACTACGACAGCAGGCAGCGCTACCAGCTGGAGACACATCTCCGAGAGGAGCACAAGGTAGGTCAGAACTACAAGTCCCAGCATGCACCCTGGCTCAAACCTACAGTCAGCTGTTTTAATACAAGTACCTGGAGAGCTAGCATTTGGTAGGATGGGTCGGCTATAAAAGAAAATGATCCAAAATGACCTACTTACTGTTTAAAGCAGGCCGTTTTCTAAGGATGTCGCCCTGAGAGGTCGCGTCAACTTGTATACAGTTCCGCCCGTTTTGGCACACCTTAACCTCCGAGATGAAAACCCAAAAGGCTTGGATGCCTTGATTGTTTTACAATGGCTTCAATTGGTCTTTAGTGTTTTTAACATCAGTGTCTAATAAGTTCTGAGTTATTTCAGTACTGTATCATGATATCTCCATGACATGCAGATCAAATGTGCTTACCAATAAAAGGATCTGTAGTCATACAAAGTAGATCATGCCAGATGATTCAAATCCCACACACATATGCTTGGTAGGAAGAAGCTGCCTGCTATCTATTCTGAGTGCATATCACAAATAATAGGTTTCATTTCCCTTAGTCCCATAATGGGGATAATGCATGAGATGCTGAGCGAGGTCACATGGCATTTCATGAGATTGAAGTATACATTAAACTTAAAAGGGCACAGACAGAGACAGCAGTGCTTGCTCCCTTTCAAGGGAAGGAAGAGAGAAGTTACTCTTACTGTGTGCTCATTATTGGCCTATTACAGCAACTCTTTCTGACACAATACCTGTCAATCATAGTGTGTGGTGGAGTGCTCATAGATTGTAAAATAAAAATGTACTTCTTGTTGAATAATAGCATTATATACAGTACCACTAAACATGAGCAACTTGAACTGCCTGTAGAATGTGTATTCAGAGACAGTCCCATTGGGCAGCAGATTGAAATGACTTGTTCACCTGTTCACAACCAGAATTTGTTGTATCAGTTCCAGTAATACCCAATGGTGTCTTAATACTCAGTGATGTAGTGGGGAAAAAAGAAACTGCCATTCATGGGGAATAAAGTAACACTTCCTATACTTTCAATGCACTTTTACTCTCAAGGTGTTTACCTTCCACTGCAACACTGATCATACTGATTAATTAATAATTGATTAATCAATCAATCATACCTCTTGTCTTTTTTTTGTTGATCAGGTGATCCGTAACTTTGAGTTGATGGGGCAGGTCAACCTGGATCAGCTGGATGCTATCAAGGAGAGGAACAGTAGTGCCGAGGAGGAAGAGGCGAGAGAGAAGGATGGATTAGGAGCGATGGAGGAAGAGATTGTGGAGGATGAAGTGGAGATGGGGGAGAGTATAGATGAAGAGCTAGAGCAGGAGGAGGAGGAGGAGGAGAAGAGGATTGAAGAGGAAGAGGCAGAGGCAGAAAAGCCAGCTCCAAAAGGTTAACAAGGATCTTCATCATCATTATTGATATGACTAACAACTCAGTGGCCTTGTGGTTAGTGTCCGCCCAGAGATTGGAAGGTTGTGAGTTCAATCCCTGGCCGAGCCATACCAAATACTGTAAAAATGGGACCTGATGCTTCTCCGTTTGGAACTCAGCATTAAGGAGATATATTGGGGGTAAGGCCCTGCGATAGACTAGGGTCCTGTCCAGGGGGTGGACGTGTACATAAAGCTGCCTCTCGCTACAGAAACAGGAGATAGTTTCCTTCCCTATGAGCCATTCTGGCTCGCACAAGCCAAGGCTCATGCAAGCCTACTTACTTACTACTAACAATATGACTAACAATGCCAAATGCATCTCTATTGGCTGCTACCAAAAGGTTTGGGCTTAGTCCCATTTCAATGCAGTCAATTCAGAGAGGTAAAATGAAATTCCAATTCAGTTACTTCCTGAATTTAAATGGGATTCACTCCAGCCTTGTAATCTGACATGACTGGGTCTCTGCTGTATCTGTCTGGGCTGATGTTGTATCATATGCCTCTCTCATCATGCTGATCTCTGTCTGTTCCCCAGACGTCCCAGTAGTTTCCCCCAGCAGCAGCAGTGTGACTGCCTCCGCTGAGAAACGCTTCCCCTGTGAGTTCTGTGGTCGCTGCTTCACTAACAGCATAGAGTGGGAACGGCACGTCCTCCGACATGGCATGTAAGTCTCTTTCTCTCTCTCTCTTCCTACCTCCGTCTCTCCTTCTGCCGCACACACATACTTTCTTCCTCCCCATCTCTCTCTCCTTACCCCTCTTCCTCCCTTCCTCTTTTTTTCTGCATGTTTTCCCCCAATATTCTCCTGTGGTAATGGACAATGACCTTTCCCCCTCTCATCATAATACAGGACTGTTACCAACAGCAGAACAGACACTAGCACCACCCCCGCAATGGACGCATTAGCCTCAGCTCTGCCTTCTATTGGCTCGTCGACCATTGGGACGATGACGGACAGAGGATTGGACCTATCTAGCAACGGCATGGAAGTGGGGAAGGAATATGCCTCCGACCTATTACAGAGTACTAACAATCTGAATGAGGAAGACAACAAAGAAATGCTTGAAACCAAAAAATGACATATAAGAAGATGGAAGAGAAGAGTACTGGGGCCTAACATTGTAGTCACTTTGCTAGAGACTATACATTAGGTTGGATTGATATTGATGTTGATATTGGGTTGGGTATCAAAAATAGGCTGCTAAAGAAAGAAAAGAAAATTATGGAAACAAAAAAGAATTGTCACCTTTTGGAGTACTGTTAGATTTTAAGTGTTACATATTGGAAACTATAGGTTGTGTTACATCCTACATTTTTTAAATGGCTGAACCTTAAAATGAGTCAATGGTCCCGTAGGACAGATGTTAATATATTGGTAACCAATAGTGAATGTTACTGTAAAGCACACATTATGGTCAAATCTGCAGTTTCTACAGTTTAAAGTCCGAGATCATGTCTACTAACTACAATATTTTGTAGAAAGAAAGAGTGGGTCACATTTCCCAAAAACGTGTTTGAAATTGTGGGAAGAAATGTTGGGGGAATTTTCTTTTTATATATATGTAGATATACTGACCCCAAGTTCCAAACGAGGGATTCTATAAATATAGATAACCTACTGTATGAGCTACCACCTTCAGTTCCCTGACGCCCTTTTAACCTCACTGCTACCAACAAGATCCTAATATACTTTTAATCCCATCATCTAGTGTTGTAATATTGAGGGACAGGCCGTGTGTGAGAGATGACTCACCATGATCTGGGCCTGTAGTCATAAAACATTTCAGAGTAGGAGAGCTGTTTTGCCTTTTAGATCAAACTGAATATGATTATATGGACATGGGGGACCTGATCCTAGATCGGTCACTTTCCACCCCATCCATACTAGCTGTAAAACCACACAGTAGAACGGTTTCTGTGATTTGACCCGGATGATAACTTTACATTAGTTAACCTTTTTATTTTTAGCCTTGTGTTATTAATCAAGTAGAATAATTCCTTGAGGAATAGTTGCACCTTATTTGTCTATAGTATATTTCAAACTTTGATTTGTTACATTTTTAGAATATTGACTTGACTTTTGCCCCAAAGTTTATATATAGCAAATTGTTATATACAGTAGTACCCTTGAATATGATAAATATGGCTTCGGCCTTAGGCATTCCCAGCACTTCCACTCTTTAATACAGCTTTTATTGTCTTTTGTCCATCCTCTGACAGTTGTAAATTTGAAAGTGAACTGACACAAGTGTCCCCACAACATGTTAACCAGCAGTTGAATCAATAATGTTTATTATTGTGCCATTGATTGGTTTCCTTGTTATTTTTGTTTATTGATAACAAGTCAGATGTTGTTGTAAAACCTACACTGTAGTCTGTGACACAGTGCATGTCATCAATGTCAGAAGAACATAGAGGGAATGCTGTACATCCTGAAGCTATAGTTTCTCTTTCTGACATTAAACATGGGGGAAATGGAATGATGCAAGCATATAATTCACCTCATCAACAGATAATTGTGACAGCATTTATAAGAGAACGTGTAAGTACGCTAGAGAAACGGATTATAAATGTGACTGACCAGCCATGTGAAAGTACAACACTTAGGTGTTTAACTTACATTTTGCAGTGTACAGTGCTGTGTTCTATGATTCTATTATTGTGTGTGAAGATGATTCTGAAGTCTGGTCTCCTGTATGCTTTTTAGACTACGCTGTTTTGACAAATAAGGCAGAGATTGTATATGTTAGAAGTTGCTGCTCAAATACCCCAAAGCCTTATTAGAATAATGAATAGCAATTATCTCAAGCTTCATCAATATAAATGCTTTCCTTCTAACACTGGTTGGTTGGAACCGATACAAACCAATACAAAGTGATTGACAGTGTATCTGTAATATGACTCCTTTGAGTCATCAAAGGAGATACGCAAAAACAAAACAAAAATGGAAATGTGCTCTTGGTACCAAAATATTTAGCTGGCTATGTTTGCTACAATGTTCTTTCCTGAGTAACGAACCATTGTTACAAAGGGGGTTGGAACCCAGAGTATATATGGCTCTGGCAAAATCCTAGTCCCCTATAGGGTGCATTCCCAAGAGTCATGCATGTACGTATGTGATATGCAGTTGTGTATAGAAAAACAAACTACTTGTCAAGTGTTTGAAACTGTGGTGTTTCAGAAAGGAAATGTTTACCTTTTTCCTTTTAGGTGTTGGTCTCATATTAAACAAATAAACAAAAATAGATCAAGTAAAAACATGAGAACCTTTGTGGAGTGAGCTGTTTTTCAGACTCCCAAATCAAAATGTTATAATAAGCTGTTGTACAACGTCTGGTTGATAAGAAATATGTCTTCTTTTATTTTGTACCTTTAAGAACAACAACATGGGGGTGATTTGGTGCTGAATCTTTTACCCCTCCTCCTCCTCTCCTTTAAAAGGACTAGCTTAGCTTTTTAAACATGAACCCAATAGAGAAATGTTTGTTTGAGGAAATAAGCTTTTTTGAAGTGGGGTTAATTTGGGATTTTGTAAGGTGGTTGGAACTGTCCTGTCTCTCTGTATCCCAAATTGGTTGCTTTTCCATTGTCCATTTTGAATAGACATCTGTTAAATACTCACTGTATTCAGTGTCCCACTGTACCATAAGGTGATGGGACTTTGTTGGTCTCACCCCTTCCTCCCGCATCCCAATTGAACCCCTGCTCGTCATAACACACTGGATACTTGTATGTATATATTTAGTTTGTTTCCATGATGTTTCTCTCCTCTTCTTCTCTTCAGACTGTTCTCCATTATTTGACTACCTTAGATTCTCCATCTTGCCTTTCTCCTGTGAAAATCTGATTCCTGATGGTGGGTTGTGATATTACCTAGAATGATTGTTTACAATTGTATTCCATTTTATCTCTGGATATTCTGTAAATATTGTAACTCATTGTCTTTTTTTAACTTGTTAATAAAGTTATCAGATAACGGTACTCTGTAGTTGTTGTTGTTGATGTCAGGGATTATAGTTGCGTTATGTTTGTTGTTTCCAATCGGATATAGCTGTTTGTGTCTCTGTCACAAATTCCCAGAAATCGCAGGTCAATCCGCGTAATAATTTTTTATTTTGAACTGAATGTAATATTTTATGTTGTTCTTGTCTATAACTGTTCTGTACTTTGTAATGTATTTGTATGTTTTATGTGGACCCCAGGAAGAGTAACTACTGTATGAGCAGTAGCTAATGTGGATCCTAATAAACTAAACTAAACCATTGTTTCAGGTTACTGACACTCCAAAAACAATTCTTTGTACAGGCCAAATCTATTAGTATGCCTTTCCTAATAGCTGTCATGAATTGTAATGCTCGAAGCGAAAGCAAGCTTCCAAGAAAGCAGATTACAAGCATCAATGCTTGCTTTCAAGGACAGAATGGATGAGATTCTCAAAGATGAAATCATACAAAAGTGTTTCACAATCACTGCTATGCAAACAATTGTTATCCTTAATTCATTATTGCTAATCATTTGTTAGTGTAATAATTATTTTTGTATGATTCCAGAGAATGAGAAATGGATAAATATCAAATACGTTTGCTTGCTGCAGTTGTCGTCCTACAATGCGGCTTGTTTGAATGTGTCTGTCATAGACGGTGGCAATCTTCTGTTAGATCAAATGTCTTTATGAATCTTCAATCGTCTGTTACTGGAGTGATGCACCCATCCCTTGGTGGCAGAGGACAAAGAGAAAGTTCAAAGGAGAAGCCGGCACCCTATTCCCTATATAGTGAACTACTTTGGACCGGGACCCATAGGGCTCTGGTCCAAAGTAGTGCACTATGTAGGGGATAGGGTGCCATTTTTAGTTGCATAATCCTTTGTCTCTCCCGTCAGTCTCAGATTTTAAAAATGTGACAAACATTCGATAGACTGTGAAACCAGCAGACCAAGCCAGGCTATATTCACAGCTGGGACTCCCTCCTCATCTGTCCATAGGTCTGAGAAAGTGGCCAGAGAAGAGAAAAAGTATAAAGACAACTGTCCGTTCTGTAGCTACCAGAGAGATGAACTGTCCTAGGGCAGCGTAGTTCTAGAACTCCCTAGTAAGATGTCTGGTTAAAACAGCTATGGTTTACTTTCACTGTCAAAGATTAAACTGACGTGACCTAATCAATCTGATAGTGATAATCAATATAAGAGTGAAGATCTTTTATGAAGATTTCATAGAGGTTTTTATGAACCCTTTAGATGAACTAGCATGCCAATGTCAATCCCTACCCCAAGTTGACAACACATGTTCTACTCTACAACTTGTTCAGTTTACCATCCTCTCTCTATACAGGCAGTCCTGTTGGATGGTTGCCACGGAGAGAGAGTCCTCAGAGCAGCTCATAATAGTCACAACAGCTTGTCCACAGGAAATAGCTACGGAGTGAGAAGACATCCCAGTGGTCCATAATTCTATGTTCCACCCTTCCACCCAGTACCTGCCCAGCTAACAACACGTTCCCACAACTTTAGAAAATGTTCCCTTAATTAACTAATGTTTGCATAAGAATGTTCCTGTGAAGTGCAAGGAATGTTTCCAAGAGACCATTGCCTTAATGTCAAATAGAACTTACCCAGAACGTTGTTACCATGTTCTCACAATTTAAGATATGAGGCCTCCCGAGTTGCGCAGTGGTCTAAGGCATTGTATAGCAGTTGCTAGCTGTGCCACAAGAGATCCTGGTTCGAGTCCAGGCTTCTTTTGCAGCAGGCTGCGACCTGAAGACCCATGGGGCGGCGCACAATTGGCCCAGCGTCCGGGTTAGGGGAGGGTTTGGCCAGTAGGCATGTCCTTGTCCCATCACACTCTAGCGACTCCTGTGGCGGGCTGGGTGCTTGCACGCTGACACGGTTGCCAGGTGTATGGTGTTTCCTCCGACACATTGGTGTGGCTGTCTTCCGGGTTAAGCGGACATTGTGTCAAGAAGCTGTGTGGCTTGGTTGGGCCGTATTTCGGAGGACGCATGGCTCTCGACCTTCGCCTTTCCTGAGTCCGTCGGAGTTGTAAAGACAAGACTGTAGCTACCGATTGGGGAGAAGAAAAATAGAAAGAGAGTTTTTAAGATATGAATGTTCTAGACACGTTTCATGGGAACGCTGCAAGAACAGTAATGTGTCCAGTTTTCCGTGGGTTAGGAGAATATTACATCAACGTCCCACAAAACATACACAGAACTTGGATGCTATGTTCTCAGAATATAAGATATTAACGTTCTTGACACGTTTCATAGTAACTTTGCGAGAACATTTATGTGTATAATTTGTCAGGACGTGATGTGACGCCTGATGGTCCCAAAGAAACGTTACTGTTGCCGAGTCAATGAACTATATCTATACTAGCCCAATAGGCACATGCTCTAGATACTGCATATCTGTTATTGGGACAGTGGTTCAGGCATTAGTCATTGGTGCTGGTGGCCTGAGTTTCAGACTTGCTAGGGGAGTCACCCTACTCTCACATTTTTAGCAATCTTCATGTAATTATTTGGCAACAGTTAAAACACACCTATCTGACCTAATTACAATTAATTTCTCATTGACGCATGTTTGTTCTACATGAAATATGTGGTGTTAGATGTCAAAAAGAAGATAGTGTTCTCTTTGAGATGCTGAGCTATATACAATTAATAAATACTGAAAATTGAATGTGGTCATAATTCGTGCTCAAGGGGAAATCCTATGGATTCCCATCTTTCAATGAGAAACTAATTTTATTAGATCAGATAGGTGTGTTGTGTAACTGTTGCCAAATAATGACATGATGCAAATGCCCCTAAAAACGTATAATTTTGAAAACAGCCTATGTGGCATCGATATGAGTCCGAAACATTTATTCTACTGTCAAAATTTACTACAAAGTGTAAATTTGTTACATTTTGTCATAAAGTCAGTCTTATCCAAAACAGAGATTGTGAGACTTGTGGTTGTGACTGCATCACAACATAAATTAAGGTTGAGTTTGCTTCAATCAATACCCACATGCCCACAGCTGGCCCACAGCTGGCATCTATAAATTACACAATGTCCATGGGACAATATGTTAAAATTCCAATAGCTCCAGGTTTCAATGACTTAAAAACCTCAAGCCAGGCAGGGTAGCCTAGTGGTTAGAGCGTCGGACTATTAACCGGAAGGTTGCAAGTTCAAAACCATGAGATGACAAGGTACAAATCTGTCATTCTGCCCTTGAACAGGTTCCTAGGCCGTCATTGAAAATAAGAATTTGTTGTTAACTGACTTGCCTAGTTTAATAAAGGTTAAAAAAAATGTAGAAATTCATATACTGAAAGGATCTCATGAGAAAACTAAAAGGTGTGCAACATGAAAATATTGTCTGATTTACATTGTGTAATTTATTGACGGTCCCTAACTAGCCCCTGAGGCAGGCTATCCAAAGTCAAACTTTGCCACAGTGTACACCAGCCGGCTGAAGCTAATTGGCAAAATAATTTCTCTAACTCTTCCCACTTGTGAACACACACACAAAACACCCATATTAAACCACAGCCTGAAACCAACTCATGTTGGAATGGTTGCTAGAATTTCTTAATGAACCAAATCCATAACAATGCCAAATTAGGAAGTGCAGGCCCTTTTAACATGTTTTGCTAAGAATGTGAGGGTACAGCAAATCCCCTAGCGGGTCCCAAACCTAGGCCACCAGCATCAATGAAGGACACCCTAACCACTGTCCCGATACGGGATATCCCTAGGAACATGTACTTATTGGGCCTGTATAGTTAGGCCCTGTCCAGAAGAAACCCTAATCCCACCTCCCTAGGCACTTGTCGAGAGCTTCAAGTTCCTCTGTGTCCACATCACTAAGGAACTATCACGGTCCACACACATCAACACAGTCGTGAAGAGGGCACCCTAACTCCTCTTTCCCCTTCGGAGGCTGGAAAGATTTGGCATGGGCCCTCAGATCCTCAAAAAGTCCTACAGCTGCACAATTAAGAGCATCTTGACTGGCTGCATCACCGCTTGGTATGGCAGCTGCCTGGCATCTGACCGCAAGGCGCTACAGAGGGTAATTTATCAGTATATCCCTGTCAACCAGGACCTTTATAACAGGCAGTGTCAGAGGAAGGCCCTAAAAATTGTCAAAGACTCCAGCCACCCAATTCATAGAGTGTTCTCTCTGCTACCGCACGGCAAGCGGTACCGATGCACCAAGGCTGGAAACAACAGGACCCTGAACAGCTTCTACCCCCAAGCTATAAGACTGCTACATAGTTAGTTAAATAGCTAACCAATAGCTACCCAGAACAATCTGCATTGACCCTTTTTTGCACTAGATCTTTTGACTTATCACATAGGTTGCTGTTACTGTTTATTATCTATCCCATTGCCTAGTCACTTTATCCCTACCTATATGTACATATCTACCTCAATTAATATATATATATTGTTACGTTCCCCAGTTTATGTGTTGTAGTTTGTGTATTTGCATGTGTTTATTTCAGGAAATGGCTTCCTGAAATCCCTCAAGCAGCTGATTGGTCGACTCCATGGCTAATTGGAGCTGACCCCGCCCCCTCGTCAAGACGCAGCTGTCTCCAATTACCCATTCATTCTGAAGTTATATAAATGCCAGTGTTCTGTTCTGTTGCTGGGAGGTCATTGCAGAGATTTTGCTGAGATTTTGAGAGATTTTGCATTTTGCAGAGATTTTGCTAGAGAGATTTTGCTAGAGAGAGAGAGATTTTGCTAGAGAGATTTTGCTAGAGAGATTTTGCTAGAGAGATTTTGCTAGAGAGATTTTGCTAGAGAGATTTTGCTAGAGAGATTTTGCTAGAGAGATTTTGCTAGAGAGATTTTGCTAGAGAGATTTTGCTAGAGAGATTTTGCTAGAGAGATTTTGCTAGAGAGATTTTGCTAGAGAGATTTTGCTAGAGAGATTTTGCTGGGCTGAGAGTTGGTATGTTTTGTGAGTTTGTTGCTCAGATAGAGCTTATTTGATGTCCTTTTGTTTCTTAGTTTGTTTGTGAAATTGTTTAATATTCTGTTTCATTTGTTCTCAGGGGGGAAGGGGAAGGCACCTAGGGAGTGCTTAGGCAAGAGGCCCACGGGCATACATATACCCGTAGCATATTCGCTGTCTAGGCACACTAGGTAAGACCTGGGCGGACCACCCCCTTGTATTTTGGTTAGGGCACCAGGTGGTGCTAAATTAGGTAAGTAGTGGGTAGGCAGGTAAGATAGGAGAGGGGGGGCTTTGAGATGTACTTTCTTTGCTTTGGTTCCGTCCAGCCCCTTTTCCCCATATTACTGTGTGAAGGAATAAAGTCCTGGTAAACGGCACCACATTCTGTCTGTTGTCATTCTTACTTGCACCTACAGTCCATACCTTTCTCACTTCACGGAGAGTTTAGTTGTAGCAGGGTGTTGCGTCCCTCCCTCTTCATAGGCGTGCGTATATATGCAAATATATACATATATATATATATATATATATATATATATATATATGCATTTATTTATGTATGTATATATTTATTTATTTATATATTTATTTATATATTTATATAAATATATATATAAATATAAATTCTGCATTGTTGGGAAGTAAGCATTTCACTGTTAGTCTACACCTGTTTACGAAGCATTTTGTAGATCTGATAGGTGTAAGGCTGTAAGCAATAGGGTGAAAACACTTCGAAGTAGATCTCAGCTCTGTTAAAAGTACACAAAAAATAACTTTTATTGATTATAGTCATTCAGGTGTATCATTAAAACAGGTTAATATGCCCATCAGCAATAGACAACTATGCAGAAAGCCCTTAAATTGCTGAAATAAGTTAATCAAATGTAATAATGAGAGAACAGTCAAATGAACTGAGAACTGACATGTTCTGTGTATGTCTGGTGGGACGTTAATGGAATATTCTCTTAACCCACAGAAAAGTAGACATAGGAGTGTTCTTGCAACGTCTCATTAAATGTGTCTAGAACATGAATATCTTATATTCTGAGAACATGGTAACCACGTTCTGGGTAAGTTTTGTTTGACATTAAGGGAATGTTCTATCTGTAATGTTAAAATAGGTTCTGAGAAAGTTTTTGCTAACATAGACTAATGTTCCCCTAACTAACAAAAGTGGACATTCAAACATTAGGGGAACATTACAGGTAACAATACAAAAACGTTCCCTCTCCCTAGAATTGTTAGCTAGGTGGCTTCTCTCACTTACCCACTAACATCTCGGTCATCAACTCTGTAGAACTGGGAACTGAGTTCAACTGATCCAAACCACAAACCCAGAGGAATGCTTGACTACCAGTCCTGTACAAGATACACAGTTGTGATACAGAAACAGTGGGGTAATGTAAGCCTATGTAAAAAATCATAGAAATTAAAGATGTCTCCTCAGGCATTTTAGAATAAGATATGCTTGTACTGGAGTGTTAACAGACAGTAGCTTGTCAGTGAGTTACTCCTTTAGAGTTGGGTCTCTCTTGTCTTAGTACATCCAAGTCAAAGTCATACTCTCAGTCTTACTCTCAGTTCAGTGTTTCCTAATACCTATTTTGGAAGCACTTTATTTCACAGTTCTAACATAATCTTAAAAAAAACATATTCAAGACATGTGAGATCAGGAGTGGGAATCTCTGAAGCTCACCACTTCTGAAGGGACAACGGCAGACTCACGACCCCAAGAGATAGAGAGACTGAGGAGCAGTCATGGCAGGCAGCTAGAATTGAGCTCTCCCACAGGAGTAGAAGGAATGCCTGATGTGTGTTGCTCTCCAGTGACTGGACCAGGCAGAATTAGAGGAGTGGAGCTAGGGACTTGAGAGAGAGAGAGAGAGAGAGAGAGCAGCAGCCGCAGGCCAAGGGCATTGAGTTCCAACATATTATCACTCACTTGACAGGGTCCTCTGAAAATCAGATGGGCTGTTCAGAGAGACAGCAGATTTAGGGAGGGGGAGTCTGTTAGTAAAATTTGGGCGGGGGGGATTAGCAAAAGGTGAACAAATACACTATATATACAAAAGGATGTGGGCAAGGCCTCCCGAGTGGCGCAGCAGTCTAAGGCACTGCATCCCAGTGCTTGAGACGTCACTACAGACCCGGGTTTGTGTCACTACAGACCCAGGCTGTGTCACAACAGGCTGTGACTGGGATAAATAAAACAGTATGTGGACACCCCTTCAAATTAGTGGATTCGGATACTTCAGCCACACGCGTTGCTGACTGGTGTATAAAATTGAGTACACACTACTGCAATCTCCATAGACAAACATTTGAAGAAGAATGGACTTACTGAAGAGCTCAGTGACTTTTGACATGGCACTGTCATAGGAAGCCACCATTCCAACAAGTAAGTTCTTAAAATTTCTGCCATGCTAGAGCTGCCCTGGTCAACTGTAAGAGCTGTTATTGTGAAGTGGAAATATCTAGGCGCAACAATGGCTCAGCCATGAAGAGGTAGGCCACACAAGCTCACAGAACGGTACCGGTGAGTGCTGAAGCATGTAGCGCATAAAAATCGCCTGTCCTTGATTGCGATACTCATTACTGAGTTCTAAACTGCCTCTGGAAGTAATGTCAGCACAATAACTGTTCATTGGAAGCCTCATGATGGGATTCCATGGCCGAGCAGGCACACACAAGCCTAAGATTACCATGCACAAGTGTTGGCTGGAGTGGTGTAAAGCTGCCATCATTAGTCTCTGGAGCAGTGGAAACGTGTTCTCTGTAGTGATGCTTTACCATCTGGCAGTCTGATGGACAAATCTGTGTTTGGTGGATGCCAGGAGAACACTACTGTAAAGTTTAGTGGAGGAGGAGTAATGGTCTGGAGCTGTTTTTCATGGTTCGGGCTCGGCCCCTGTTCCAGTGAAGGGGAATCTTAATGCTACAGCATACATTTATATTTGAGACGATTCTGTGCTTCCAACTTTGTGGCAACAGTTTGGGGAAGGCCCTTTCCTGTTTCAGAATGACAATGCCCCTGTGCACAAAACAAAGTCCATACAGAAATGGTTTGTCGAGATTGGGGTGGAAGAACTAGACTGGCTTTCACAGAGCCCTGACCTCAACTCCAACAAACACCTTTGGGATGAATTGGAACGCAAACTGCGAGCCAGGCCTAATTGCCTAAAATCAGTGCCGGACCTCATTAATGCTCTTGTGGCTAAATGGAAGCAAGTCCCGCAGCAATGTTCCAACAGTTAGTGGAGGCTGTTATAGTAGCGAATGGGGGACCAACTCCATATTAATGCCCATGATTTTGGAATGAGACATTCGATGAGCGGGTGTCCACATACTTTTGGTCATGTAGTGTACGTTTGCTTTGCAGAACTTGTTTTTGTAGCCGTTTTACATCTAATTTCCTGCAATTCTACACATTTTGCCATGACTTATACCGTGTTAATATGATATCTGATTGAGAGTAATTAACTACATCAATGGGGGGCCCCTTGGAGGTCAGGGAACCTGGGCATGTGGCCTGTGTGCCTGGTCGGTAATTTGGTCATGACTACAAGTTTACCTGTTATCCATAGGTTTCCACCCAATTGGCAAAAGATTTTCATGCAAATATTCTAAAATCTGCATAAAAACAATATGCTCATTTTCCTACCAGAGATGTGTTTCCATCAAATTGACTTGTGGACTAAATGCTGTATGTGATGAGGTAGTGTACATAAAAATAACTTTTGCACTTAAATTCTCATGTACCAAACACAAAATATAAGTTAAATGGGTTTCCATCGCATTATCAACTCTACGGATCGTTTTGTCACAAAATATGTTGCCTTATATAGCGAATGTGTCCACTCTGGTCTTGGCACACTCTAGACATCAGCTTGCAGATACAGTGCAGGTAGGCTACCTTCATAGTAAGATTATTATGGACAAAAGAGCAAGGTCATTTTTATTTGTCAAACAGCAGCCAAGCATCGATCATCATGTCACCAGAATAAGACAGTCAATATTTATTGGAAAAGACCCACTAGGCAAAAATGGGTTAAATCAACGTTGTTTCCACATTATTTCAACTCCAAAAATCTATGTGATGACTGAATCAATGTGGGAAAATGATTGGATTTGCAAGAAGTAATCAACGCAAGGGAAATGTCATTTTTTTTCCAACTCAACTTTTAACCCAAATCAGATGCAATTTTTTTGTCAATTTCACGAAATTCACGCAAGTCAACCAAATGTAAATGGAAACTAGACGTTGAACTGACGTCTGTGCCCAGATGTGAGCATAAAGTTCATCATGTGCACTTTCACAATCCTGTTAAATTCATCATAATTTTACAGTATATCTGTAGCTAAATAAACTACATGCTTCCCAAGTAGTAGAGGGAGAACCACAAATACATGGCGTGACTCCAAATTTACCTCAATATTGTAGCGACCCGCACAGACAGCTGTGTGTTATGTGTTAGGCTAGGAGGTGGTTGTGTTGTACTGACCAGTACCCGGTGTTCGCGGGGTCCGACATGTCAATCAACCTGCTATCTGCCAATCACGGGAATGCCTGGAATGTTCTGATGCCGGGCATCCTGGTGGTTGGCGGAGTGGCGTGGAGGGGGGGTGGAGCATTGGAAGTTAAGACCAGGTTCAGCTTTTTGTTCTCTCTCTTACGTCTGGGCTTCCCAAGAGAAGGTCACGATTGGCTTGTGGGTTATCTGTCATCTTTTTGGCGTGTGCTACGGCCCAAACAGTAGCCTGTGTAAAGTGGGTTTAATAAACCGTCAATTCGCAAACTCAAGCCTCTGTCTGGACAATTGTTCATTTATGTTCTAGTCAGGTCATTTCATTGGTGT
This sequence comes from Oncorhynchus masou masou, assembly GCF_036934945.1. Taxonomy (NCBI): domain Eukaryota; kingdom Metazoa; phylum Chordata; class Actinopteri; order Salmoniformes; family Salmonidae; genus Oncorhynchus; species Oncorhynchus masou. The sequence goes on along the minus strand of NC_088239.1, from coordinate 41,839,660 downwards.
CAGAAGTAAAAACGTTGATACAAGTTAGCCAGCTAGCTAGCTGACTTATGTGGCTAGCTACCGTAGGTGAGAACGGGGATTGAAAATGCGTCGAGGGAATCCGAAAGTGAAGGTGGAAGTAGGGGACGATTATGGCCAAGGAGGTGCGTGTGAATGGACGTCGGGGTTCTGTCTGAGGAGATCGCCAGGGCGTCGGAGCGCAGAGGCCGCTTGAGGGAAGACGTTAGAGCGATGGCGGCTGAAGCGGGCATGAGTGCTTCGTCGTCTGTATTTCGCGCGGATTCTGGTGGGCGGACCGAAGTGGTGACGTCGACGCGGCGTGACGAGGAATCTGGGGCTCAGGATGTAAACAAACATGGCGGCGCCCAGTTCCCGGCTGCGTCCGTATCTGTTAAGACCCCGAAGTATTCCGGTAAGGCGGATTGGGAAGCTTTTCATGCTCAGTTTGAACTGTTAGCTCATTTTAGGGGTGGTCGGATGAAGAAAGGGCACTGCAGTTGGCTTTATGCCTCACGGATGAAGCTCTGGCCTGTTTGATATTGATTAGCCCCGAGGACAGGCATGATTATGGTGCTTTAGTGGGAGCACTGAGGAGGCGCTATGGACAGTGTGTACAGCCCGGGCTACTGCGCTCCGAACTGAGTAATAGACGCAGACAGCCTGGAGAGCCTCTACGGGTGCTAGCTAATGACATTGAGAGCCTCTCTCGGCGGGCATATGCTCACATGCCCCCCTCCGTGCAGAGCGAGCTAGCACGGGACCGGTTCATACAGGCGCTCTCTCCTACGGAGCTGCGCATACAGACCCAGCTGGCTCATCCTGAATCATTGCAGACAGCCTTGGAGATGGCTTTGGAGAGGGAGCTGGTGTGGGCTGGGGCTTCAGCTGGGGCTTTGGTGGGGGTGCAGGGAGACACACCCTCTGTGCGAGCTGGGGGCAGAGCAGCCCGGAGCCGGAAAAGCCTGCTTGGGTGGCCGAAATGACAAAACTCATTCGGGCTGTGTCGCTACAGGCGGCACGAAACACAAGCCCTGGTCCCAGGGTCTGCTGGGGTTGTGGCCAGCCAGGCCACCTGCGCCGAGATTGCCCCATGTCCCCCAGAGCTCAGGGAAACGGCTCGGGGTCCGCATAGACCGGGTAGTGCGGACCCCTGGCTTTCTATCCCAACCACCATCATCTTCAGGAGGAGCCCACCGGCACAGACGGGGAAACAAGGCTCCACTTCCCCCAGAAGCAGACGAGGGCAAGCGGATGGAGCCTGTTGTTGTGGTGGGCCGGACCTGTGTTGGGGACTTTTGTCATGTCCCTGTCACTGTGGAGGGGGTGCCCTGCTCCGCCCTGGTGGACACTGGGTCCACAGTAACTCTGGTGAGGCCAGATATTGTGCCAGGTTGGACTCAGTGTGAGCCTACAACTGTGCAGCTCCGCACAGTCACAGGTGAGCTGGCACCCATGAAAGGGAAGGGAATAATGACTCTGACAGTAGGGGGCAGGACTGTTCGTCATCCTGTGTGGGTGGCGGCTGTGCAGGACCCTTGTATCCTGGGGTTGGACTTTCTTAGGAGCACAGGCTGCCAGTTAGACCTAAATAGGGGCACACTGAGCTTCCAGGGAGGGACGGAAGTCACCATGGCCCCCCCTAATGTCACATTCACTCAACCCAACAAACCCTTTACTCCAACAGTTAAAGCAGCAGAGACTCATGGCTGCGCCCCCTCCCCCACAGCTGTGTGTGACTTTTCCCCAGTCCCCCTGTCACCTACGGCGGTGTGTTACATTCCCCCAGCTACCTCCATGACACAGCCCTCTGTGAGCCCAGGCCGCAACCCCCCAGCCCAGCTACCCCAGATGGGAGAGGAGAGGACACTGTCTGCAGTGAGGGAGATATGGGGGAGGAACTGTGTTGGTCTTGACCCCGAGCAGCAGGAACGGTTGTGGCAGTTGCTGTTTGAATTCAGAGACAGCTTTGCGTTGAGTGATGAAGAGGTGGGTCAGACTCATCTGGTGCAGCATGAGATCGACACAGGTGATGCTCGACCCATCAAGATGCGTCCCCGCCGTATCCCGCTGGCACGCCAGGAGGCGGCAGACAAGGCTGTGTTGGAGATGCAGCGGGCAGACTTCATTGAGCCCTCAGACAGCCCCTGGGCGGCGCCAGTCGTCATGGTTCCGAAGAAGGGGGCAAGCTGAGGTTCTGTGCGGACTACAGGCGGCTGAATGAGGTAACCAGGAAGGACTCATACCCCATACCACGTATCGATGAGTCGCTGGACCTGGTTAGGGGGTCCTCCTGGTTCTCCTCACTAGACCTCCGCAGTGGCTACTGGCAGGTGCCCCTCTCCCCAGAGGCCAGAGCCAAAACTGCGTTCTCCACTAACAGAGGACACTGGCAGTTCAAGGTCCTGTGCTTTGGCCTGTGCAACGCTCCAGCTACTTTTGAGCGTTTGATGGACAGGGTGCTGGATGGCATCCCCGACAGCAGTGTCTGGTATAGCTCGATGACATCCTGGCCCATGGCAGCTCCTTCCAGTCAGCCCTGGGGCGCTACGGCGTGTGCTGGAGAGGGTGGCTGCCGCAGGTCTGAAGCTCCACCCCGAGAAGTGCCACTTCATGAGGAGAGAGGTGTCCTTCTTGGGCCACCGAGTGGGGAAGGAGGGGATCAGCACCATGGAGGACAAGGTAGGGGCTGTCAGAGACTGGCCCACCCCCACCGACCAGCGTCAGCTGAAGAGCTTCCTGGGCCTGGCCTCGTACTACAGGAGGTTTGTACGGGGCTTCTCAAGCGTTGCTGCTCCACTGAACCGCCTGCTGCCGAAGGACAAGGCTTTCACTTGGACAGTGGAGTGTGAGGAGGCGTTCAACACCCTCAAACGTGCACTGATCGAGGCCCCCGTGCTCGCCCCCTGACCTCACCTTGCCCTTTATCCTGGACACAGACGCGAGCAATGTGGGCATGGGTGGGGTGCTGGCCCAGGTGGGGCCAGAGGGGAGAGAGTGGTGGCGTACTTCAGCAAAACATTTGACAAACATGAGCGCCGCTACTGTGTCACCCGGCGGGAGCTCTTGGCTGTTGTGGCTTCCGTCAAACACTTCAAGTACTACCTGGGTGGTCTGCCCTTTACTGTAAGGACTGACCACTCTGCTCTCCAGTGGCTCATGTCTTTCAGAGAGCCAGAGGGTCAGGTGGCACGCTGGTTGGAGGAGCTTCAGCCGTATGACTTCACGGTGGTGCACAGGGCAGGGGCACGCCACTCCAACGCCGACGCCATGTCCCGTCGGCCCTGTACTGCAGACGGCTGCCGCCACTGTGAACGGAGAGAGGGACGGGAGAGAGAGCTGCGGGCAGAGGAGGGTGTCTGTGCCACAGTGTGTCGGGCGAGCGGGCCTGTCTGCTGCGAGCTGCAGACTGTCGACGTGGCTGAATGGCGGCAGCAGCAGGGACGGGACACAGACCTACAGCCAGTGCTACAGTGGGTAGAGGCGCAGGTGAGGCCACCATGGGAAGAGGTGACAGCGCTCTCACTCGCGACCAAAGGGTTGTGGTCGAAGTTTGAGAGACTGCGGCTGGCTGATGGCGTGCTACAGCAGGCATGGAAGGAGTCAGCTACGGGAGAGGAGAGGTGGCAGGTGGTGGTCCCAAAAGCATTGCGGGAGGCTGTGCTCCAGAGTACTCATGGGGGTGGGGACTGGACACTTTGGGGTCACAAAAACACTGCGCCGTCTCCGTCAGGGCTTCTACTGGGGGCAGCACAAGAGGGATGTGGAGGACTTTTGTCGCCGCTGTGACAACTGCACAGCGAGAAAGGGCCCCCAGGCCGCTCTCATGCTCAGCTCCAACAGTTCCCAGTGGGGGCTCCCATGGAGAGGGTGGGAGTGGATGTAGTTGGGCCGTTCCCCACCACAGACAGTGGAAACCGCTGGGTGCTCACGGCCATGGACTATTTCACAAAATGGCCCGAGGCCTATGCTCTGCCTGACCAGGAGGCAGAGACCATCGTCGACGCCCTGACAGCGGGGATGTTCAGCAGGTTTGGAGCTGCAGAGTCCATCCACAGCGACCAAGGCAGAAACTTTGAGTCCCGTGTGTTCGCCACCATGTGTGAGAGGCTGGGTATGCACAAGACCCGCACTACTCCTCTCCATCCTCAAAGTGATGGCCTTGTGGAGCGCTTCAACAAAACGCTTGGACAGCAGCTGGCCATCGTCTCTTCCAAACACCAGCGGGACTGGGACAAGCACCTGCCTATGGTCCTCATGGCATGCCGCTCCGCTGTCCAAGACTCCACCTCCTGCACGCCTGCCCTCCTCATGCTGGGGGAGAGATCCGCACCCCTGCGGAGATGGCGTTTGGTCGGCCCCTGGATAGCCCTCATGTTCCTCCGGGGCCGGAGTATGCCCGGAGACTCCAGGACCGCCTGGAGACAGCCCACACCTTCGCCAGGGAGCAGCTGGTGAATGCAGGTGTGAGGCAGAAAAGGAACTATGACATGCACACCCGGGGAAGGCACTTTGTGGCTGGGGAGCTGGTCTGGGTCTACAGCCCCTAAGGAAAAAAGGCAGATGCCCCAAGTTGGACAGTCACTGGGTGGGACCCTGCAGTGTCCTGGAGAGGGTAGGGGAGGTTGTGTACCGGGTGCAGCTTCCTCCCAGGGGGAGAAAGGTGGCACTGCACCGGGACAGGTTAGCCCCATACAGAGGGGCCTCTTTTCCCCAAACCCCAGGAACCCCCACAATTCCCCTCTCTGGCAATGACATTCTCCAGGCACCCACCCTCAGGTGCCGCAGACAAGGCTCCAGACAGCCCACTCCCCCCTGTCTCCCCCTGTGTCACCGCGTGGTTCCCCAGAGCCACGGACTGTATTACCCGTTCCTGCTTCCTTGTCCCCCATAGCCCTGCCTTCATCCCCTGGTTCCCAGAGGGGCACTCTGCGACCATCACGGACACGCAGGCAAAGGAGACCTCCGGGTCGCTTCAGAGACTTTGTTTGTTCCCTCGGGGACGAGGGACTTTGTGATGGGGGGCTGTGTAGCGACCCGCACAGACAGCTGTGTGTTATGTGTTAGGCTAGGAGGTGGTTGTGTTGTACTGACCAGTACCCGGTGTTCGCGGGGTCCGACATGTCAATCAACCTGCTATCTGCCAATCACGGGAATGCCTGGAATGTTCTGATGCCGGGCATCCTGGTGGTTGGCGGAGTGGCGTGGAGGGGGGGTGGAGCATTGGAAGTTAAGACCAGGTTCAGCTTTTTGTTCTCTCTCTCTTATGTCTGGGCTTCCCAAGAGAAGGTCACGATTGGCTTGTGGGTTATCTGTCATCTTTTTGGCGTGTGCTACGGCCCAAACAGTAGCCTGTGTAAAGTTGGTTTAATAAACCGTCAATTCGCAAACTCAAGCCTCTGTCTGGACAATTGTTCATTTATGTTCTAGTCAGGTCATTACAATATGATGGTTATTATATCAATATTTGTGCATAATTCCTTTTACCGACACAAGAACATCCCACCTTGTCTAGCGTATTGTATTTTGTCAACCTTTGGAACGTTTACTGACTAATCTGTTTCCATCAGGCCTGCCATTTAAAAAAAATATTCGACATGTATACTTTACTCGCATAGAAAGGTTGGATGGAAATCTGGTGATGCACAACTGAGTTTTGAAATTTTACATGGTGATTTCTACTATTCTAACTCTCAACAGTTAATTTTTTTTTTTTTTTTAATAATCCAAGGTTCGGACATCGGTGTTCTTACAATGTATCAACTGTATGGCCCTTGGTTAAACAGGATAACTTACTAACTGAATACAGAATGTTGAATGATATAAACGGTTGAATGAGTTTAGATTTTTTGAAAGACTATTGTTACACCAAAATGAGTGTCTCTTCCAGTTAATAAAGAGAGTAAAGGGAGTACTATTTGTAGTGAATGTGTTCGAAAATATACAGTCCCGGTGAGATATAAAAGTAAACAGATAATAAATAGATAACGAATAAACCACACATTACCTTGAGTTTACTAATACTTAGGTAATAATTAATTCAATTGAAGACAATATAGTGTGGTGCTTGATTTCATTATCAGCTATACGTTGTATGATTCTATAAAATAAAACAATTCATGATTGTGTATGAAGAGCCAGACTTACATTGCCCATTGGTGTGGTCTCAATGTTGGAAAGTCAAAAAGGTTCATGCCCAATTACCCTCTGGTACTTCAGGACACAGCTTCATGCTTTTAGTGATCACTGGGTTGCTCCAGCAGGTCAGAGGCCTACCTCCTTCTCCTTCACTCTGAGATGTGGAGTCTTCTCTGTGGGTCTGACCTGACTTAGCCTACGCCCTCAGACACTTCATGGCCTAGCATTAATATAAGCAACTGCTTTCAGGTTTACCCATGTCACAACCTCTGCCGAAGTTGATCCCTCTCCTTGTTCGGGCGGCGTTCGGCAGTCGACGTCACCGGTCTTTGAGCCATCGCCGATCCACTTTTCATTTTCCATTTGTTTTGTCTTTGTTTTCTACACACCAGGTTTCTATTCCCCAATTACATGTTAATTTGTTAATCCTCTGTTTCCCACATGTTAGTGTGCGTGTTTATTGATTGTTCATGGCGGTACTTGTCGGCTGGTTATGTTTGTCGGGTTATGTATTTATGCCCGTTATTTTCGAGTGACCGGTATTTCTCCGCACTTTGAGTATTGTCTGTATACTGGTGCTGTCGTGGAATTAAATACCTTGTACACTCATTTCTGCTCCCCTGCGCCTGATTCACTGCACCAGTTAACCACCGCCTGACAGAAACACACACCACCAAATGGAATCAGCAGGAGCAGGTGCCCCGGTTTTAGGGGTTAAGGAGCGCATCAGGCTGCCATGTTACAGCATCTCGGCACCGCCATGGATCGCGTCCTGAAAACTATGGATCGTTGGGAGAGAAGAGGAGTTCCTCCAGCGCCTCCACAGGCACCACCACTCACCCTTCCTTCACCCGGTCCCGGTGGGATTCGGATCGCTCTTCCGAGGGGGTATAATGGGACGGCTACCGGATGTCAGGGGTCCCTACTCCAGCTGGAGCTCTACCTGGCAACCGTCCAACCGGCTCCTTCAGGTCGTGAGAGCGTGTCCGCCCTCGTCTCCTGTCTCTCAGGGAAAACTCTGGAGTGGGCCAACGCCGTATGGGGGGAAGGAGAAGCGGTGCTGGACTAATACGAGGAGTTCACCCGCCGCATCTGGGCAGTATTCGACCACTCACCTGAGGGTAGAGCGTCTCGTCCACCTGAGGCAGGGGACGAGGAGCGCACAGGAGTTCGCATTGGACTTTCGGACCCTGGCCGCCTGCGCAATGTGGAGCGACAGGGCCCTGATCGATCACTACCGTTGTAGTTTGCGCGAGGACGTCCGATGGGAGTTGGCCTGCAGGGACACCAACCCTACTTGGGCTGACAGATATTACAACAGCCCTATGCCTTACTTTGTGAGACTGCTTAACTGTAATATTATATACTACATCTCTTATCATTTTTTTATTTGGACACTCAAACATCTGGTGAACACTACGGTTAACATTACAAAAACATTATCTCTCCCTAGAATTGTTAGCTGGTAGAATCAAATCAAATCAAATGTTATTTGTCACATACACATGGTTAGCCAATGTTAATGCGAGTGTAGCGAAATGCTTGTGCATCGAGTTCCGACCATGCATTAATATCTTACAAGTAATCTAACAATTTCACAACAACTACCTTATACACACAAGTGTAAAGGAATTAATAAGAATATGCACATAAAAATATATGGATGAGTGATGGCCGAACGGCATAGGCAAGATGCAGTAGATGGTATAAAGTACAGAATATACATATGAGGTGAGTAGTGCAGGGTATGTTAACATTATATAAAGTGGCTAGTGATACATTTATTACATCCAATTTTTAATTATTAAAGTGGCTAGAGATTTGAGTCAGTATGTTGGCAGCAGCCACTCAATGTTAGTGATGGCTGTTTAACAGTCTGATAGCCTTGAGATAGAAGCTGTTTTTCAGTCTCTCGGTCCCAGCTTTGATGCACCTGTAATGACCTGGCCTTCTGGATGATAGCGGGGTGAACAAGCAGTGGCTCGGTTGGTTGTTGTCCTTGATGATCTTTTTGGCCTTCCTGTGACATCGGGTGGTGTAGGTGTCCTGGAGGGCAGGTAGTTTGCCCCCTGGTGAAGCGTTGTGCAGACTGAGGCTGAAGAGGCGCTGCTGTGCCTTCTTCACCATACTGTCTGTGTGGGTGGACCATTTCAGTTTGTCCGTGATGTGTACGCCGAGGAACTTACAATTTTACACCTTATCCACTACTGTCCCGTCGATGTGGATAGGGGGATGCTCCCTCTGCTGTTTCCTGAAGTCCACGATGATCTCCTTTGTTTTGTTGACATTGAGTGTGAGGTTATTTTCCTGACACCTCACTCCGAGGGCCCTGAAGAGGCGCTGCTGTGCCTTCTTCACCATACTGTCTGTGTGGATGGACCATTTCAGTTTGTCCTTCTGGCCTCCTGGATGATCTTGTCGCTGTCGCGTCTTGTCGCTGTTGTTTATCAAGCCTACCACTGGAGTGTCTTCTGCAAACTTGATGATTGAGTTGGAGGCGTGCATGGCCACGCAGTCATGGGTGAACAGGGAGTACAAGAGAGGGCTGAGAACGCACCCTTGTGGGGCCCCAGTGTTGAGGATCAGCGGGGTGGAGATGTTGTTTCCTACCCTCACCACCTGGGGGGAGCCCGTCAGGAAGTATAGGACCCAGTTGCACAGGGCGGGGTCGAGACCCAGGGTCTCGAGCTTAAAGACGAGTTTGGAGGGTACTATGGTGTTAAATGCTGAGCTGTCGTTGATGAACAACATTCTTACATAGGTATTCCTCTTGTCCAGATGGGTTAGGGCAGTGTGCAGTGTGATGCGATTGCGTCTGTGGACCTATTGGGGTGGTAAGCAAATTGGAGTGGGTCTAGGGTGTCAGGTAGGGTGGAGGTGATATGGTCCTTGACTAGTCTCTCAAAGCACTTCATGATGACGGAAGTGAGTGCTATGGGGCGATAGTCACTTAGCTCAGTTACCTTAGCTTTCTTGGGAACAGGAACAATGGTGGCCCTCTTGAAGCATGTGTGAACTGCAGACTGGGATAAGAATTGATTGAATATGTCTGTAAACACACCAGCCAGCTGGTCTGCACATGCTCTGAGGATGCGGCTAAGGATGCCGTCTGGGCCGGCATCCTTGCGAGGGTTAAAACTTTTAAATGTTTTATTCAGGTTGGCTACAGTGAAGGAGAGCCCGCAGGCTTTGGTAACGGGCCGTGTCGGTGGCACTGTATTATCCTCAAAGCAAGCAAAGAAGTTGTTTAGTTTGTCTGGGAGCAAGAAATCGTGGTCTGGTTTTCTTTTTGTAGTCCGTGATTGACTGTAGACCCTGCCACATACCTCTTGTGTCTGAGCCATTGAATTGCGACTCTACTTTGTCTCTATACTGATGCTTAGCTTGTTTGATTGCCTTGCGGAGGGAATAGCAACACTGTTTGTATTCGGTCGTGTTGGCCGCCTTGCCCTGATTAAAAGCAGTGGTTCGCGACAAAATGGGAGCAACAAAATGGAGTCGTGGTCAGATTTTCCGACAGGAGTGTGGGGGAGGGCTTTGTATGCATCGCGGAAGTTAGAGTAACAATGATCCAGGGTTTTGCCAGCCTGTGTCGCGCATTCAATATGCTGATAACATTTTATAATTTTTTTTTGGGGGGGGGGGTATACATGCCTGTGATTATAATCGAAGAGAATTCTCTTGGTAGATAATGCGGTCGGCATGAGCTAAATAGGGCCATAACCTGTAGCCAATTAATAGGCCTATTTGGGAGGTGCGTAAGGATGGTAGATCTGGATACAGGAAGGAGGGTAGCGCAGCCTAAAAGTTACAACTCTTAAAAACGTATATAATATAGTGCAATAAGGAAACTAGAATGTTTTTTTTTAATTCTGAGAAAATAGCACCCTTAAATCAGCTTAAAATCAGTCACTAACAGCCGGAAATTATGATTGATGCGCCGATGATGATGATGATGATCTGCTTCTGTGATGTATTGCTGCCAATGAATGAATGAATGGATGGATTGATGGATGATAACTACATTTCTCAGGTCACGTCACACTTGCATCACGAGTTGGCGTATGCCTAATCCTCTTTTTGTGTAAAGGTTTGTTTATGGTTAGCGCTGAAAAGGCAAAAGCGTAATGGTGGTGGACAGCCTCTGATGACAACTAATGGCAGAAGTGGATTTGTTGTTTGAGTCTTATGGAGCGTTCAGTAAAGTTGGTGGAAGTGAGTTGAAGACTGACTGGAAAATTGAGAAAAAGGGATAAAGTTGCAAATAAAGTTGAGGCTAGGTCTAATCCCACTGTGAAAGAACTGGTTGCATCAACGTTGTCTCCACATCATTTGAACAAAAAAGTTCAAAGTGATGACGTTGAATCAACATAGAAACTGATTGGATTTGCAAAAAGTCATCAAAGTAAGGGAATTTAGTCTTATTTTCACCCAATTTATAACCTGAATCCAGTCACATCGTACTTTTTTATTTTTGTTGGGGGGGGGGGGGGGTTCACGTTGAAGAATTAACTTTATATGGCAACTGAACCAAATGTAAATCAAAACTAGACATTGAAAGGACATCTTTGCCCAGCGCTATGTTGCCTCATTCCTTGTTATTAGAGTTCGATTCATCGATAAGGATGCATTTTTGGGAGACCCAATTGGAGACCCAGATGGTGGAGGACGCACTGGGGTTGAGTCGGCCAGCATTACCAGGAATGTTATGGTGTTGATTTATTTTTTCATAAGAACAAAAGGAAAGTGCATTGTGGCTGGGGAAATTATGGGAGTATGAAGTGGAAAGCTTTGACTTTCTGAGCAGGGCATCGGCAAAAGGTGTCATCTCTGGCGTCTCGGTGGAAATTGAGGCTCAATGTCATAATCACCATGTACCAGGTCCGGGGGTAGTGGAGGCACGTTCCTTGAACTTTATGGTGGATGGAAGAAGGAAAACCTACCCGTCTTATTGCCATTTGATGAAGAGTTTCTCCCGAAACATGAAAAGCTGGGGTATATGAGATACGCAGTGAAAGCTTTTTCGTTCCGTTGCAACGTAATTACAAAAAGTTTGGCAATGTGGCAGGTGTGTGCAGACGGAATAAATATGTTGTTGAAGAGTTAGTGGATACACGATGATGCAATTGTGGTAGGAACCATGTTCCCGAGTTTAGGATGGCCCTGTAAGGGTGAAGGAGGTCGAAATAGCAAGATTCAGGGCTGTCCAGCAAGTCTCATATGTGGAGGCAGTGCAATTTGGGGTGGCAGGTAGCCTAGTGGTTAGAGTGTTGGGCCAGTAACCGAAAGGTTCCTGGATTGAATCCCAGTGCGGTCAAGGCAGCCCTGAACAAGGCAGTTAACCCACAGTTCCCTGGTAGGCCAACATTTTGCAGGGAATACGGTCTGAAGATGATCTTCCCTCTTAGCCCCCAGAGCCTGTAGGGATCTGCGTATGCATTTTAATCTGAATAAAGGAGTACATAGATTTTTTTGTGTATGTTCGATTTTTTTCCTCCCCCTTTCCGTATTTCCCCGTGCTTTTTCTGCGTTAAAGTTCCCCAGTTTTCACCCCACACAGTAGGTGGCAGCATAATACCAGAGCAGCAACCTATGACGAGCTAGCGAAAATAGCACCAAATCTAACTACACCTTCGGAAAGAGTACGGGGTGAAACAAGTTAAGAAACCTAAGCTAAATTGCTCGCCGCCAAAATGCAGATAACATTAAAAACTCTCCAACAGCAGACATTTAAAATCGACATAGACGCAGAGGAGACGGTGAGTTGAAACCATGCATTTGTTGAAGGGGTGGAGGACTTCGTCTAACTTACCGTTGCGTTGGCTAACAAGCTAAGCTAACTTGCATTCTTAGCTAGTTTGACATGGCTGGCTAACGTTAGCAAAGCAACTTCAACATGTTTAAGTCCCCAGTCAAGTAACTAGATAACGTTGGTAAGTTTCTTAGTAACGTTACTTAACAAAGTAGGTTGTTCGTTACTGCAAATACACCCATTGTGATTTTATGTTGGCAACAACTGGTAGTGTACGCGGTAGCTGACTAATGCTAGCATTAGCTGGTAAGTGTTGGTAGTTTGCTATCTAATTGTCTCAAGTTTCTCAACCTCAACTAATTGTTAGCTAACTAGCAATGGCTAATTCAATAACTTTTGCCATGGATAGCCACAATGTGCTCTAACGATATATATTTATTCAAAACGACAACTTTCGAGTTTAGCGTAGTTAGCTAGCTCCCTAACGTTAGCTAGCTACCTAAACAGCTGCTGCCTCACGTGTCTTATGAAGCAGTTGGATAGTTTATTAGCCAACCTAGCTAAATGTTGATAATCCAAATAATTGATCCATATAACGTTACTGTAGCGATCTAACTTCGTTTGACACCCCTGTAGCTAGCTAGATACTATCGGCATTTGGTTGTTATTAGCGAGGCGAATATTAGCTAACATTAGCGGACGTCGTTATCTAACATTAGTGCAGAGACCTCTCCTCAGCCCGAGTCATTGACAGTGGCCTATTGGCGTGACCCAGAATTCCGAGAAGTTGTCAATCATAAACTGTTTTTATTTTAGGCAGTGTGTAGTTAGTTGCCAAGTATTAGTATTATAAGACCTCTCTCAGAGAACTCGGGCACCAGACTTCGAATTGTTTAATTGGTTTCATATCTCTTTTAGCCTAATCATCAGCCATTTAACCAGTAAACTGAGACATGTCATATGCTTCTCGCAATGGACTTCGTTCTCTTTATGATTTGTCTGTCGTCTTCTCTCTCTTTACAGGTAAAAACCTTAAAGGAAAAAATTGAGAATGAGAAGGGAAAAGATGGTTTTCCTGTTGCTGGACAAAAGTTGATATATGCAGGTACAGTTTCAGTCTTGTATTCCCCTGCTCTCTCTTTTGTCTGACAGTTTGATGAGGACGGATATAAATGCATAGGTCGTTGCGCTGTCACAATAGAATTACATGTCTGTGTTGGCTTGTCCTGTGGCATCTCAATGTTTTCATGTAATTATGTTACGGGAATGTAGATTGCAGCAATAGTGTTCAATCTGTGTATGTGGCATGCTAATGTTTCTTCACCACTATGAATTAACCTTATAGGTGATGGGGATGGGTTTCTGCCAATTTCAATGGCAAAGAATGTCAGGGTTATTGTGAATTGTCGGTTGATAAATTAATATCTTCATGTTTGTTGCTTGAAGGGAAAATCCTAAATGATGACACAGCCCTCAAGGAGTATAAGATTGATGAGAAGAACTTTGTGGTCGTCATGGTGGCAAAGGTAAGGGATTAGAAACGTTGCGATTTGTCCATGAAATTACATGCCTTTCATTGGGGTGGAGACCTGAATACATAACATACGCTTCACTATTTTCAAATCCATCATAAACATGCTACACACACAGTGACAACCACTGATAGTGGCAGATGGACTTAATTAACTTTCCATGTCATTGGACGTGTGTGTAGCTTGTGTGTGTTCACCTTGAAGCAATATTTTCCCAGACCTGTCACATGCACCTCAATATCACTAAGAAGACAGGCAGAATGCAGATTAAATCCCACTGTGCGGAGTGGATTGCAATCTGTTACATCTCCGCTCCCTATGCTCACAGGTGCAGCAACAGTTCATGTAATGGAGTTTCTCACCGCAGAGCTACAATATGTGCCTTCTGCACAGTTTGAATGTCTATAATAGAGGTCGACTGATTATGATTTTTCAACACCGATACTGCTTATTGGAGGACCAAAAAAAACTTGTCTTTATTTTTTAAATAAAATGTTTTTTAAATTTTTTACATTTGTAATAATGACAATTACAACAATACTGAATGAACACTTTTTAACTTAATATAATACATTTAAAAAAAATCAATTTAGCCTCAAATAAATCATGAAACATGTTCAATTTGGTTTAAATAATACAAAAACAAAGTGTTGGAGAAGTAAACGTGCAATATGTGCCATGTAGAAAAGCTAACGTTTGAGTTCCTTGCTCAGAACATGAGAACATATGAAAGTTGGTGGTTCCTTTTAACATGAGACTTCAATATTCCAAGGTAAGAAGTTTTACGTTGTAGTTAATATAGTATTTATAGGACTATTTCTCTCTATACCATTTGTATTTCATATACCTTTGACTATTGGATGTTCTTATAGGCACTATAGTATTGCCAGTGTAACAGTATAGCTTCCGTCCCTCTCCTCGCACCTACCTGGGCTCGAACCAGGAACACATTGACAACAGCCACACTCGAAGCAGCGTTACCCAAGGGGAATAACTACTCCAAGTCTCAGAGCGAGTAACGTTTGAAACGCTGTTATTGCGCACCCCACTAACTAGCTGGCCATTTCACATCGGTTACACCAGCCATTAGGCTGATAGGCTTGAAGTCATAAACAGTGCTGTGCTTGCGAAGAGCTGCTGGCAAAACGCACTAAAGTGCTGTTTGAATGAATGCTTACGAGCCTGCTGCTGCCTACCATCGCTCAGTCAGACTGCTCTATCGAATTATAGACTTAGTTATAACACACAGAAATACGAGCCTTGGGTCATTAATATGGCGGAATCCGGAAACTATCATTTCGAAAACAAAACGTTTATTATTTCAGTGAAATACGGAACTGTTCGGTATTTTATCTAACGGTTGGCATCCCTAAGTCTAAATATTCTTGTTACATTGCACAACCTTCAATGTAATGTCATAATTACGTGAAGTTCTGGCAAATTAGTTCGCAATGAGCCAGGCTGCCCAAACTGTTGCATATACCCTGACTCTGCGTGCAATGAACGCAAGAGAAATGACACCATTTTACCTGGTTAATATTGCCTGCTAACCTGGATTTCTTTTAGCTAAATATGCAGGTTTAAAAATATATACTTCTGTGTATTGATTTTAAGGCATTGGTGTTTATGGTTAGGTACAGTCGTCCTACGGTTGTGCTTTTTTCGCAAATGCACTTTTGTTAAATCATCCCACAGCGTCGCATCGATTATATGCAACGCAAGACACGCTAGATAAACTAGTAATATCCTCAACCATGTGTAGTTATAACTAATGATTATGATTGATTGATTTTTTTTATAAGATAAGTTTAATGCTAGCTAGCAACTTACCTTAGCTTCTACTACATTCGCATAACAGGCAGTCTCCTTGTGGAGTGCAACGAGAGGCAGGTGGTTATAGTGTTGGACTAGGTAACTGTAAGTTTGCATGATTGGATACCCGAGCTGACAAGGTGAAAATCGGTCGTTCTGCCCCTGAACAAGGCAGTTAACCCACCGGTTCCTAGGCCATCATTGAAAATAGGAATGTTTTATTAACTGAGTTGCCTAGTTAAATAAAGGTATAAAAAAACATCGAAATAAAACAAAATGTAAAAATCTGCAAAATCGGCGCCCAAAAATACAGATTTCCGATTGTTATGAAAACTTGAAATCGGACCTAATTAATCGGCCATTCCGATTAATCGGTCGACCTCTAGTCTATAGTGATAATTGGCAAGAGGCTGTGGCCTTGAGATTCCTGTTTGTTGGTGTATGGAATAGTGGAATCTTTAATATTTTTTAAAGCTGCATTATGTTATTCTTTTTATATTTTCTTTGTTCAAAATCTCCAAGTCGGTAGTGGTCATCCAGTGTGATTCAACAGTAACAATATTGTGCCTCCAGCCTACCTGAACCGCTTGTATTCGATGTCTTTGTCAGGTTGGTTTTTCCCGACAGATTTAGTGCTGTGCGTAATGAATGACGAGTTTCCACCACAAGTTCATTGACTCTTGACTGAGACAGGTGGAAAAGCTAAATTGCGTATTCTTAGCGTCATCTCGTCTCCTTCTCAAAACCCATTGGATGTAAAAGCCAGAGGTCCCTCCCCTCTGACCTTCTCCACCAATGGGTTTTGAGAAGGAGACTACAACACAAGGAGGAGTAAGCTATTGAGAGAATCTGAAACTGAAGAGAAAAGGGATGTCTATGTCCACACTTCACGAGTGGAGATGTATGACAGATGTGGTGAGCAAACGACATGTCCCTATAACCCAAAGTAACATGGAACTTTGGAGAGCCAGCAGGGAAAACAAAAGAGCCCGGGCCAAGACGAGAGTGAACCTCGGATTTGTGCTTACAAACTGGAGAGGGCTAGCTCCATTGCTAAGGGATTCAAAACCGACCAAGATATTTTTCTGCTGAAACAGTAAGACATAGTTAGCTTGCTAATATATAATTCAAGATATAAAGTAATATGTCGCTTTAGCTATTTAGTTGTAAATATATATGCAAGTGTTATAGCTACCATGGATTACTTGTTTTCAAGCCACATTGGCAGCTAGCTAGTTTGACTAGCTATGTTGTTTGCTAGTTGATTGCGCCATTGGTTTGTTTCATTTGTATAAACTGTTGCTTTACTATTTAGTTGTAATAAGCTGACCATTCCTTTGACCTTGTGTTATTTCTGATGTCAGTGGTCTGAAAGCCACCCATCTGATTAGCTAGCTAGCTTCTTCACACTACTGTACTGGCACGGAATAGCAATGATCATTATTTGACAACAAAGCTCTAGATAGAAAATATTGTCAAACCAACATTTTGCTTCATTTTCAGTTATGAAAGGGATCAATCGACATCAACGCCTACCAAAAGTTGTCTTTCCAGCGCCATCATTGTTGAGTATTGCCGCAGACTCAGATCAGTAAGCAAAAACTTTAGCAAGGACAACAGTATTTCCCCTAGCTGGCCAAGATTTGACCTAATAATGCAGTGGACATCTTCTAGTGATGGGTATCTACACTGAACAAAAATACAAATGCAACATGACACACTTCCAAAGATTTTACAGAGTTACAGTTCATATAAGGAAATCAGTCAATTGAAATACATTTATTAGAACCTAATCTATGGATCTAACACATACGGTTCCTTCGGAAAGTATTCGGATCACATGACTTTTTCCACATTTTGTTACATTATAGCCTTATTTTTATTTATTTTTTTACCTTTATTTAACCAGGCAAGTCAGTTAAGAACAAATTCTTATTTTCAATGACGGCCTGGGAACAGTTAGGTTAACTGCCTGTTCAGGGCAGAACGACAGATTTTGTACCTTGTCAGCTCGGGGGTTTGAACTCTCAACCTTCCGGTTACTAGTCCAACGCTCTAACCACTAGGCTACACTGCCGCCCGTATTCTTAAATAAATAAATAATAATCCTCCGCAATACCCCATAGTGAGAAAGCGGAAAAACGGGTTTTTAATTTTTAGCAAATGTATTAAAAATAAATACCTTATTTACATAAGTATTCAGACCCTTTGCTATGAGACTCGAAATTGAGCTCAGGTGCTTCCTGTTTCCATTGATCATCCTTTAGATGTTTCTAAAACTTTATTGGAGTCCACCTGTGGTAAATTCAAATGATTGGGCTTGATTTGGAAAGGCACACAACTGTCTGTTAAAAGCACAACAGCACGCTTGGAGTTGGCCAAAAGGCACTCTGACCATGAGAAATTAGATTATCTGGTCTGTTAAAACCAAGATTGAACTCTTTGGCCTAAATGCCAAGCGTCTGGAGGAAACTGGCACCATCCCTTACGGTGAAGTATGGTGGTGGCAGCATCATGCTGTGTGGATGTTTTTCAGCGGAGCACTCAGGACCTCAGACTGGGGCAAAGTTTCACCTTCCAAGAGGACAACAACCCTAAGCACACAGCCAAGACAACACAGCTGTGGCTTCAGGACATGTCTCTGAATGTCCTTGAGTGGCCCAGCTAGAGCCCGGACTTGAACCCTATAGAACATTTTTGGAGAGACCTGAAAATGGCTGTGCAGTGATGCTTCCCATCCAACCTGACAGAGCTTGAGATGATCTGCAGAGAAGAATGGGAGAAACTCCCCAAATACAGGTGTGCCAGGCTTGTACCATCATACCCAAAATAACTCACGGCTGTAGTCGCTGCCAAGGTGCTTCAACAAAGTACAGTGTAAAGGGTCTGAATACTTATGTAAATGTCATATTTCAGTTTTTATTTTTTTATAAATGAGCAAAAAGGTCAACCTGTTTTTGCTTTGTCATTATGGGGTATTGTGTGTGTGTGTGTGTGTGTCGATTATATATTGATGAGGGAACTTTACATTTTTTTTAAATAAATTGTAGAGTAAACTGTAACGTAACAAAATGTGGAAAAAGTCAAGTGATCTGAAAACATTCTAAAGGCACTGTATACCTTAACATGTAGGGGCGTGGATTTAAAAAAAGTCAGTGTCTGGTGTGACCACCATTTGCCTCATGCAGTGTGACACATCTCCTTCACATAGAGTTGATCAGGCTGTTTGATTGTGGCCTGTGGAATGTTCTCACTCCTCTTCAATGGCTGTGCGAAGTTTCTGGATATTGGCGTGAACTGGAACACGCTGTCGTACATGTTCGTCCAGAGCATTCCAAACCTGCTCAATGGGTGTCTGAGTATGCAGGCCATGGAACTGGGACATTTTCTGCTACCAGAAATTGTGTACAGGTCCTTGCTACATAGGGACGGGCATTATCATGAGGTGATTGCGGTGGATGAATGGCACGACAATGGGCCTCAGGTTCTCATGACTGTATCTCTGTGCATTCAAATTGCCAAAGATTAAAATAAAATTGTGTTTGTTGTTCGTACAAAGAAATACATTGACGCATTTGCGAGTGTGACACCCTAGGCTGGTAGGGAGTGAGGGACATTAAGCACTTAGAATTAAAAAAAAAAAATTGTATTAAATCATTCGTCTATAAATTGCGCATGTACGCTATGACTTAGAATTAAATTCAAATTAAACAAAAATGCCTTATTAGGCTCAGTCTCGAGTGCCTTTTTGAATTCATTTTTAGAAGCATGAGTTTGGCCAGTCTATGGCTTCAGGCTTATGCGATGGTGCCTGGAGAGCAGGCCAGCAGCGGAGAATATCCTCTCCGTGCTTGCAGAGCCACTGGGGGTGCTAAACACACTTTTGGACGATCTTGTCACTCAGGGCAGGGATGCATTTTATTATTATAAAATAAATCTATAGGTAGGTTTAAAGGTTTTTAGGCAAAATAACCCAATCAAAATGGAAAACTCCTTAAGTTGGAATATGAGCTATATTGACAATTTAGCTACCTATCTCGTTCCTTTTTTTTAGCATGTGCATGTAGTAAGTAGACATCATGCTTTCGGGAGACTGGCCTTTTCAGATTCCACTGATTCTTTAGTTGTGGACATTACATCACCGCACTCCCACGCTTGGTCATCTTTTTAAGTCACTTTGATTTTTGCACTTGTGTGTCTTCAGTTTCTTTATGAAAATAAACTACAAATGCATGCGGGGCTTAGCATGCCCTGAGTTCATGAAGTGCGCTATTTGAGGGGTCGAGAAGGCCTACCCTCCAGCCTTTAGGAGTCTCGCTCGGCGCTCCAGTCAAATTGGGCACGTTCTGCTTCTCACTCCTCTCACCTACTCTGACTCGTACCATCTAACCGCTAGTAGCCTTGAAACACAGCACTTATTAGCAGTTCAGCACATCGGCATTTCTCACACTGTTACACAAAATCAAGATAAACCTTTAGCATCGTAGACATTGAATGTCTGTAACCAAACTGACACAAACTCTGTTGGCAGATTGTAGTTCTAGGTAGCCACATGCTAACCAGAGTGATACTAATAGCAGCAGTAAATGCAGATAATGGCTAACAAACATTGTCCTCCTAATCAATTTTCCATCCCCGGGACTGCCACGCAGAAGAAATATCAGCCTGTACGAGATTGAATTTACCTCAACTTTCTAGAGTTTTCTCTGTTAAAACCTATCAACGTTTCCCTTTACTGTGGGAATTGTGATCGAATCAACGTAATATTAGCCACTTTCAATGCAACGTAACAAAACAAACGATGCAAGACTTAGTTTTGCAGACTAACTATGCAATAGATTTCGTTGTAGGCAGAAAGCATCGGAGTAGGATTCTATTGCATTGACAGGCACCACTCAAGCCCATACTCTACACAGACCGGTGCACCATACCCAATCAGCGCTACAGTAGGCCTACAGTACCAGTCAAAAGTTTGGACACACATACTTATTTAAGGGTTTTTATTTTTTGGTATTTTCTACATTGTAGAATTATAGTGAAGACATCAAAACTATGAAATAACACACATGGAATCATGTAGTACCAAAAAGGTGTTAAATGAATCAAAATATATTTGAGATTCTTCAAATAACCAGCCTTTGCCTTGATGAGCTTTGCACACTCTTGGCTTTGTCTCAACCCGCTTCATGAAGTAGTAACCTGGATAGCATTTCAATTGACAGGTGTCCCTTAAGTTAATTTGTGGAAGTTCTTTCCTTTTTAATGTGTTTGAGCCATTCAGTTGTGTTGCAACAAGGTAGGGGCAGTATACAGAAGATAGCCCTATTTGGTAAAAGACCAAGTCCATATTATGGCAAGAAAAGCTCAAATAAGCAAAGAAAAATGATAGTATCATTCTTTAAATACATGGTCAGTCAATAACAAAAATGTCAAGAACTTTGAAAGTTTCTTCAAGTGCAGTTGCAAAACCATCAAGCACTGATAACTGGCTCTCGTGAGGACCGCCACAGGAAAGGAAGACCCAGAGTTACCTCTGCTGCAGAGGACAAGTTAATTAGTTAACTGCACCTTAGATTCCAGCCAAATAAATGCTTCACAGAGTTCAAGTAACAGACACATCTCAACATCAACTGTTCAGAGGAGACTGCGTGAATCAGGCCTTCATGGTCGAATTGCTGCAAAGAAACCACTACAGGAGGACACCAATAAGAAGAGACTTGGTTGGGCCAAGAAACACGAGCAATGGACGTTAGGCCGATGGAAATTTGTCATTTGGTCTGATGAGTCCAAATTTGAGATTTTGGGTTCTAACTGCCGTGTCATTGTGAGACGCAGAGTAGGTGAATGGATGATCTCCGTGTGGTTCCCACCATGAAGCATGGAGGAGAAGGTGTATTGGTGCTTTGCTGGTGACCCTGTCTGATGTATTTTGAATTCAAGGCACATTCTGCAACGATGCGCCATCACATCTGGTTTGCGCTTAGTCCCACTATCATTTGTTTTTCAACAGGACAATGACCCAATACACCTTCAAGCTGTGTAAGGGCTATTTGACCAAGATATGGAGTGCTGCATCAGATGACCTGGTCTCCACAATCACCTGACTTGTATACAATTGAGATGGTTTGGGATGAGTTGGACCACAGAGTGAAGGAAAAGTAACCAAAAGCAACAAGTGCTCAGTATTTGTGGGAACTCCTTCAAGACTTTTGGAAAAGCATTCCATGTGAAACCTGGTTGAGTGAATGCCAAAAGTGTGCAAAGCTATTATCAAGGCAACGGGTGGCTACTTTGAAGAATCTCAAATATAAAATATATTTATTTATAAATATAAAATATATTTATATTTTTAATGGTTACTGAATTAAGAGTTATGTTTAGGTTTGTCTTCACTGTTCTACAATGTAGAAAATAGTACAAATAAAGAACTAATGAGTAGGTGTCAACTTTTGACTGGTACTGTATATGCAAGTACACCATTGCCATATGTGGATCTGTGCCATTCACTTTGAACTGGATTGCTTTTTTACAGCATGAGCGGTCATGAGTAGATGCTTTTGTTTTGAGATCAGAGTTAAATGTAAGCGATGTGCACATTTGTTCATATCCTTCGCTAATTAGTGAGTTATTAGCCAAGTTATAGATCATTTGTAGTCAACAATGTGGGAGTGATTGCTTCCGACAAAGAGCACCAAACGTGTTAATTTTAGACATCTTTGAAAGCGAGTCAGGTAAAGAGCTTTTCTTTGTCTTAAAGGGGCAGTGTATTTTGAGACGGGCTTGAATAAGCTAAGTAGTCAATTGGCATTTTCAGTCACCTGGTCTGAAGGACAAGTGGATAAACGGGTCAATGTCAATCCCTGCATGTTTTTAATAAAAGTAATGGAATGTAGGCCTCCATTGAACACCACACTGGCTGCTACTGTAGGCTGAACAATAACGGCTATTTCCACGTTGGAATGTTATGTGATGCAGTTTCTATTTATTTTTTTTGTTGATTGTATACCACTCTGGTAGGCCTACATTATGATCAAAGAGCCACCGTTTTAAGTGGTCAAGTAAGCTACTAACTTGAAGCGAGTACTGCCTCTGTGTTCACAGTAAACGTGCGCTGGAAGTTACAATTTTCACAGTGTTCCAGTTTGTGCTCAGCAGACCTGAAATCTGCTTGGTGAGGGAAACATGTAGGGAACATTGGCTACCATTGATATCCTGCAAGTTATATTGGCCAATAAAGCTCAGGCAGTTCAGCAAAAATAAGGACCTTGAAAATTAACAATGACATCCGATTAGGATATTTGACCATTCATTTCTGCAAAACATGGAGTATTCTATTGATTTTAGTTATTGTGAGTGGGCCAGTTCGTTTTGCATGGCCCGGTGCACTTAGATAGCTGACTTTGTTTTTATCATCTACCAAAAACATAACATGACAACTCTTAGGGCCCATTAGTACCTTCTTAGCCGATTTTCACATCCATCACTGAAGCCACCCGCCATGTCGCTGTAACACCGATGGTGTCAGTGGACTTGGAGCCTACATTGACTGTGGGCACAGAACCGGTTTCAGCTTCATAGCGAATACACTCTTCCACTGTTGGTAGCCAGTGTATTTGTTTGGGACAAAGTGAGGCCCTCATATGACTGAAGCACGAGGGGTTCCCCTGACCCAGTAAGACTTTCTTCCCCTCTTGACCAAACATGCAGGCCGTCCACCAGCAGGCCGTTCCTCTCTGAATGTCAAAGCCACAGTGTATTGTTGGTATATTACTTTTTGATACATGTATTTTCTCAACTTTTTTTCAAATCAACATTTGCGTAAATAACTTTTAAAAATGTTTTTTATTATCATCAATCCACAATGTTAGGTATGTGGAAATATATTGTGCAACCTGTTCTTTTAAATCTTCAGATAGAAAAATGTTACTTATCAAAATGAGCAGCCTGGGAGTTAAGGGGCAATTCTGCCACTTTTCAGCCTCGTATTCAGCTCCGCACCAAACTAGTGTCTACAAATGTGAAAACGGGGCCTTTCTATGATCTGTGGTTAAAGATATATTAACAAAAGGTCCTAAAAAAAATATGTTTCTCTGTGATATCACAGGGTAGGATTAAAGTTTTAAACTGTGATTTTTCAAAACCTAAAACGCGTTTCTACCCGGAGGGTATTTCGAAGTGCTCCCCACCGCGCAAATCTGTTTTACCTTTTGATGTCATCGGGTAGAACTTTCTAATTATATTTTTCTACAATGTTGAAATGTGCCGTTTTCACATGTACTGGAATTGTGCTGGAGATAATTTTCATTAGTTGGTGGTGGAATTTCCTTTTTTAACATGGCTTGTAGCAAAAAAATAGCCTCACAAAGTGATAGTGGCCTAAAATGGTAATTATTACTGCCAATCGGTATTCAATGTGTCTATGTCTGTAGCCTAAATCAGATCACAGGCTTCTTACCTGACAAGCCATGTGGCTAAAATAATTTGTACTCTATCACCTATAGGCCTATGTTTTTAAGTAAAATATGCTGTTGAGCCCAACCTTAAGCACTGGACATTCCCCTTTTTTGTCTATGTAGCCTAAAGCAGCCCCAGCAGCTGCCCAGCCTTCCAGTGCTACCACGACCACCACCTCCAGCACTACAGTGCCCACAGTACCCGCTGCTGCCTTGTCAGGCTCAGATAACCCACCCGAGGGGGGCAAACCAGAGGACAAACCAGCTGAGGAGAGGCCCTCCAACACCTCAGCCCCAGCATCAACTCCAACCAGGTAGGGCTGGGTCGGCAGTCAATGGCTCTCAAATTGCAAACCTATTCCGTATACACAGTGTACAAAACAAATTAAATCTTTCCATGAGACTGTCCCGGTGAAAGCTATGATCCCATATTGATGTCACTGGTTAAATCCACTTGAATAATTGTAGATCAAGGGGAGGAGACATGTTAAATAATTATTTTTAAGCATTGACTCAGTTGAGGCATGGAGTGTGCATGTGTGCCATTGATGGTGAATAGGCAAGACAAAAGATTGAAGTGCCTTTGAACGGGTAGTAAGTGCCTGGCGTTTGAATGTGTCAAGAACTGCAACGCAGCTTGGTTTTTCATGCTCAATTTTCTGTGTCAAGAATGGTCCACCAACAAAAGGACATCCAGCCAACACAATTGTGGGAAGCATTTGAGTCAACAGCGTCCCTGTGGATCGCTTTCGACACCTTGCCCAGACAAATTGAGGCAGCCTTACTGCCATTAGGTACCGAGATGAGATCCTCAGGGGGTGCAAGTGAATATTGAGAAGGTGTCCCTAATGTTTTGTTCACAGGCCCTGGTCTTGTTCCCTATATAGTTCACTGTTTGACCAGAGCCCTATTGCCTATAGTGTACTACCCCCCCCCCTCTAAATTATTAAACTACACATAGGAAGTAGTGGGGTACCATTTGGGATGTAGCCACTGTTACATTTGGCCTGGGTCATTAATAGGAAGCTGCTGTTTCCAGGGTCATGTTCGACGGTAGCCACATGCAAAACGTTAACTGAGATTGCATTCTTATTGGAAATGGGGACGTTTTAGATTTCGCTAGTGTCGCTTATAGTATAATTAATATCTCCTAATGGTTGTATTTTATGAGAACTGATCGTGGTAAAATGGAACAGTACTCTCATCAGCTTTATACGCCTTCTCTTTCAGTTCGTCTGGTCTCTTGGCCAATGTGAACATGTTCGAGGAGGCAACTTCTGCTCTAGGTAAATGGTCCTCCTGATATGAGTTAACCCAATATATATATTTATAGGGTGATTCCTTTCACTTTTTTCACATCTCTCAATCTGTTTTCATTAGGTTGTTTATCCTAGTGAATGTCATCTGAAGTCTCTTCAAAATGGCATCTGATTGGTTGGTTGTTCTTCCTGCTCCTCAGTGACAGGCCAATCATATGAGAACATGGTGACCGAGATGATGCTGATGGGCTATGAGAGGGAGCAGGTGGTGGCATCACTCCGAGCCAGCTTCAACAACCCAGACAGAGCTGTGGAGTACCTGCTTACAGTAAGTACCTCTCATCACTCCATCCACTTCTCCAGTCTGACACCCCTTTTTTATTCTGAATGGTTTAGTCTAAAAGTGATATAATATGACAGTGACCACGTTTTCATGCGCACAGTATTCCGGATAGTAGCTCATATTCCGCTTAAGGTATTGTTCGGGATAAGCTGTTTACATGCACCTTTTGATATCCCACTCACGAGTATCCATTAATAAACAGAATATTCCAAATTAAGTTAATATGGGTTAAATGGACTAGTAACTGAAATATGGACACTGACTGTAGGGCTACCTTATGTAGCATAATATACAGTGCATTCAGAAAGTATTCAGACCCCTTCACCTTTTCTGCATTTTAAGTCACAGCCTTATTCTTAAACGGATTAAATTTAAAAAATCTTAATCTAAACACAATACCCCATAATGACAAAGCGAAAACCGGTTTTTAGATGTGTTTTTTTTTTTTAAATATAAAAAAAGATTTGCAAAAGTATTTAGACCCTTTGCTATGAGACTCGAAATTGAGCTCAGGTTCATCCTGTCATCCTTGAGGTGTTTCTACAGCTTGATTAGAGTCCACCTGTGGTAAATTCAATTGATTGAACATGATTTGGAAAGGCACACTCCTATCTGTATACGGTTCCACAGTTGACAGTGCATGTCAGAGCAAAAACTGTGAGGTCGAAGGAATTGTCCGTAGAGCTCCGAGACAGGATTGTGTCAGATCTGGGGAAGTGTACCAACAAAAATGTCTGTAGCATTGACGGTCCCAAAGAACACCGTGGCCTCCATCATTCTTAAATGAAAGAAGTTTGGGACCACCAAGACTCTTCTTGGAGCTGGCGGCAGGCCCATAAAGTACTCTCAGACCATTCTTTGGCCTGAATGCCATGCCTCACGTCTGGAGGAAACCTGGCACCATCCCTACGGTGAAGCATGGTGGTGGAAGCATCATGCTGTGGGGATGTTTTTCAGAGGAAGGGACTGGGAGACTAGTCAGGTTCGAAGGAAAGATTGCCGGAGAAAAGTACAGAGAGAACCTAATCCACAGTGCTCAGGACCTGGCGGCATCGATTCACCTTCCAACTGGAGAGACCTGAAAATAGCTGTGCAGCGACGCTCCCCATCCAACCTGACAGAGCTTGAAAGGATCTGCTAAAAAGAATGGGAGAAACTCCCCAAATACAGGTGTGCCGAGCTTGTAGCGTTATACCCAAGACTCGAGGCTGTAATTGCAGCCAAAGGTGCTGCAACAAAGTTCTGAGTAAAGGGTCTGAATATATATGTAAATGTGATATTTCAGGTTTTTCTTTTTTCTTTCAGCATGTCTCCCCAAAAATGTGAATGCTACTGTAATGCTGTCTTTGACACTTATGCAAGCAGACGGTAAGAACCACATAAAATATGCACCCAGACGAACTGAAGTCTTATCAGAAACGTGTTTCATTGTTTTCTCAGCTTTTAATTTCCTTAAAATCAGTCAAACTGATAACTTTTGGACAGGACCAATCTCTCCACTGTTTTGGAGTTATTGCATTTATTCCTTGGTCCCTAAAAGACATTCAGCAGTGTTTAACTAGATTACTAATGCATTCATTCTGTCAATGTAAGACATTATTCTGGTGAGCACTACTTTATTTAGTCTTCTGGGGCAACAATTTATGACCGAATTGAAGCTGCATGTATCTAACGATTGGCTAGTTGACAAACAAATGGCCTACAGAAATAATAATAATAATACGGCCTACAAAGTGTCAGACATTATCAGCAGGAAGTTGTCTAAATTTGGGGTGAAAGTAGCCAGTAGGCTATACAATCCTGTTCGGAGTATCAGCAAAATACGTTATGGAGTTATGGTGGATCGAACTGCGCAGGTAGCCTACTTTATAAAAATGATTTGTTTGAGAATCAGATAACAACACCAATGATATACAAAACTGAGCCTGCGCAGACTGCAAAAAAAAAAAACAGTAAATGGGATAAGATGTTTACATGCCACAGATCAGCGTGTCTTTTCCGGGTTTCTCATAACCGGGATACAAGATTTTTCAGGTTATTGTAAAGGAGATCTGATGTTTGTCATCACAAATGCATAATACATGAGTATCCCGAATAATAACGGTATATTGGTGTGCATGTTAACGTGGTCATTGACTCAAAATATCCCGTTTTTTTTTTTTTTTTTTGCTCTTTGACGGTTTTCATCCATGTGTTCCTTCGAGCTGAGATGATGGAGCTAGATTCCTCCACCCTGTCTGGCAGCTCTAATGTATCTCCTGTGGTTGTTCTTCAGGGGATCCCAGCTGGAGAGGAGGGCCATGTGAGTGCTGACCCAGTGGTGCCCCCTGTGGGTGGAGGAACTCCAGCTCTGAACACAGGCAGTATGACCACCCCAGCCAGCACAGGCTCCCTAGCCAGCGCTGCAACAGGAGGTGTGTGTGTGCCTGCTTCTCCACTATACGCTTGCACATACATGTGTAATGACACTTCTGTATGCAGTGCACACAGAAATAGCATTTGACGGCTTTCTATTCTTTTCCTTTGAATAATAAAGAGATGCCCTATGTGCTGCACTGTATCAATTGTTCTATGTCATAAACGGTTTGGCATACTGGAGTTTAGAACACTAGTGTGCTGTTGTGTGGAAGAGGAATGTAGAACTTTGGGAACAAAGAACATACAAAATGGACCTATGGAAATGGAACATAGAACTGTGTGGATTGGAAATAGAACAGTGCCATTGTCCTTCTATGGTGTGACCTCCTATCCCCTCTCTCCCTCTCCTGTGTTTCCAGCCAACCCTCTGGGGTTCCTGGTTAACCAGCCCCAGTTTCTCCAGATGAGACAGATCATCCAGCAGAACCCCTCTCTGCTCCCTGCCTTACTACAGCAGATAGGGAGGGAGAACCCCCAGCTTCTGCAAGTATGGACAACACACTCACACAAACACCTCGATTTACAGTCGGTCTCCGATATACTCCCGAATCTCTGGCCTCTTGATGATAGACAATTATTCCACAATTTTGTAGTTGAACTGGCTACAATGAGCAGTGAAATTGATGGAATTCTAGTGCTTCTGCCAAATACATTTGTCTGTGTCATTTAGCTCCCCAGGCCTCGTGCATATTGAAGGGATGAGATCAGAGCCTGAAGGCATATAGCAGCAGACCCCCTCTGTGATACTGTTGTGTGTCCCAAATGGTACCCTATTCTCTTTATAGTGCATTACTGTTGACTAGAGCCCTATGTGAACTCTGGTCAAAAGTAATGCACTATAAAGGTAATAAGGTGCCATTTGGGAAGCAGAATGTGTTCAGCCTCAAACCAACCTCTGGTCAGCTGTACTTACCTGTGATTTATTCAATGATGTGAAATGTTCATAATGTTGTAGGTATCAAAGCTTCTTGGAACCACTGGCCTGGACTGGTGCGTTGACCAAATCGAAACCATCAGATTCATTTGTAGAGGGGCTGCACTCAATGTTGCTGGTAGAAATGTCATGTGTAGAACTGTGACTAACAGTTGGCTCATATGAAACTTACCTGATCTGTACAATGCATTTCTATCTGAACGTTGAGTCTGTTGCTCCTTCCTGAACAAACCCCTGATCACTCTCTCCATGGGTGTGTTCATTATGTACCAAACTGAGGGAAACTGAGTAAAGCGAGAATGGACTACTTGGAATCGGTCTAATAAGAAAGGCCTGTTTTTCGTTGTTTTTCTGTTGTGTGCCCTAATGAACACAATCCTGTTTGTCTGTTTCCCTTTCAGCAAATCAGCAGCCACCAAGAGCAGTTCATCCAGATGCTGAACGAGCCAGCCCAGGAGGGGGGTCAGGGAGGAGGAGGAGTAGGTGGTGGAGGAGGTGTTGGAGTGGGGGTCGGTGGGGAGGCTGGAAGTGGCATGAACTATATTCAGGTCACACCCCAGGAGAAGGAGGCCATTGAGAGGGTAAGAAAGGAGGGAATCTCACAAGCCAAGATGACTGTTGATAAGTGGCTACAGTTGAAAATTCGCTAGTTGGCTAAATAATTTACAGAAATGCTGATTTATTTTAATTATTTAAAAAATATATATAATTTAAAAAGAAAGTTAAATAAATCGAGTAAACATAACGGTTCTCTGGAACTTTTGTATTGTTTTTAGCCAATAGTTCTGAAAGTAGCGCTCACGAGCCAAAAGTGGTCACTGTAAACTTTCCAAATGCACTGTATTCAGACCCCTTCTGTTTTTCCACATTTTGTTATGTTATACAGCCTTATTGTAAAATTGATTAAATATATTTTCCCTCAATCTACACACTACCCCATAATGACAAAGGGAAAACAGGTTTAAAAAAAAAAATAAAAAAAAAAAAAAGCTTTATATTTATTCAAACAGAAAAAACGGATACCTTATTTGCATAAGTATTCAGACCCTTTGCTATGAGACTCAATATTGAGCTCAGATGCATCACATTTCCATTGATCATCCTTGAGAAGTTTCTCCAACTTGATTGATAAACCTGTGATAAATTCAACTGATTGGGCATGATTTGGAAAGGCACACACCTGTCTATAAGGCCCCACGGTTGACCGTGCATGTCAGAGCAAAAACCAAGCCATGAGGTCAAAGGAATTGTCCGTGAAGCTCAGACACAGAATTGTGTCGAGGCACGGATCTGGGGAAGGGTACCAACAAATGTTTGCTGGATTGAAAGTCCCCAAGAACACAGTGGCCTCCATCATTCTTAAATGGAAGAAGTTTGGAACCACCAAGACTCTTCCTATAGCTGGCCAAAACTGAGCAATCGGGGGAGAAGGGCCTTGGTCAGGCAGGTGACAAACAACTCGATGGTCACTGACAGAGCTCCAGAATTCCTCTGTGGAGATTGGAGAACCTTCCAGAACGACAACCTCTCTGCAGCACTCCACCAATCAGGCCTTAATGGTAGAGAGGTCAGTCGGAAGACATGTGGTCAGTTAAAGAAGGGAGGACTCTTCCTCAACTGTAATCGGTTCTGGATAGGACATCCAGAAAGGACTGTTAATTTGTTACTAGGTAAATGGAACATGACAGCCTGCTTGGAGTTTCTCTCACACCATGAGAAGGACTCTCACACCATGAGAAACAAGATTTCATCTGGTATGATGAAATCAAGATTTAATTATTTAGCTTGAATGCCAAGCATTACGTCGGGAGGAAACCTGGCACCATCCCTGCGGTGAAGCATGTTGGTGGCAGCATCCTGCTGTGGGGATGTTTTTCAGGGACTGGGAGACTAGTCAGGATCAAATGAACGAAGCAAAGTACAG
Organism: Oncorhynchus masou masou; assembly: GCF_036934945.1. Taxonomy (NCBI): domain Eukaryota; kingdom Metazoa; phylum Chordata; class Actinopteri; order Salmoniformes; family Salmonidae; genus Oncorhynchus; species Oncorhynchus masou. Next base: position 41,809,098 of record NC_088239.1, on the reverse strand, counting down.
AGAGATCCTTGATGAAAACCTGCTCCAGAGTGCTCAGGACCTCCAACAGGCTCAGGCTTCATCTTCCAACAGGACAACAAACTCTAAGCGCACAGCCAATACAACGCAGGAGTGGCTTCGGTAAAAGTCTCTGAATGTCCTGGACTTGAACCCGATCGAACATTTCTGGAGAGACCTGAAAATAGCTGTACGGCGACGCTCCCCATCCAAACTGACAGCGCTTGAAAGGCTCTGCAGGGAAGAATGGGAGAAACTCCTCTAATAAAGGTGTGCGAAGCTTGTAGCTTCATACCAAGAAGTCTCAGGGCTGTAATTGCTACTAAAGGTGCTTCAGCAAAGTACCTAGTAAAGAGTGAATACTTATCTAAATGATTTCATTTCTTTATTCATACAAACATAATTTTTTTTAAATGCATTGTGGTTTTGGGCTATTATTAGTAGATGGATGACTGAATAATCTATTTTAGTATAAAGCTGTAACAATGTGGAAAAAGTAGAGGGGTTGGAATACTTTCTGAATACACTGTATATCAATCTAGAACAGGATTATGTGTTATGGATGCAATTTGAAAGGAATTGATAGACTGCTCGCTTGTGCACAGATTTAATATGATGTTAGCGTAATGGGCTGTTTTTCATTCTGCAGCTGCAATAAAAAAATCTTTACAATTTAAATATGGTGACCCCTGAAAGCAAGATGGAGATGGGTGTATTAGACGTGCATTCAGTCTTTATTACTACGCAAATGTAGGTCTACTTGTCAGAAAAAAGTCTACGTGCATCGTGAACTGCGCTCCATAATGAGGTGGGTGATCTGTCACCACCCTGAACGTTGATGATTCATCATGCAGAGGCCGTAGAGATGACGGCTGTGAACATTGCATTTAATTTAACAGTTCCATTTCACGCCATGCTGTTCATATAAATAATTTTAGAAACTGGATGGTTTGAGCCCTGAATGCTGATTGGCTGACTGCCGTGGTATATCAGACTGTATACCAGGGGTATGACAAAACCGTGGTTTACTGCTCTAAATACGTTGGTAACCAGTTTATAAAAGCAGTAAGGCATCTCGTGGTATATGGCCAATATACCATGGCTACGGGCTGTGTCCTGGCATGCCGCGTTGCGTCGTGCTTAAGAACACCCCTTAACCGTTGGGGTGGCAGGTAGCTTAGTGGTTGGACTAGTAACCGAAAGGTTGTGAGATCGAGTCCCTGAGCTGACAAGGTAAAAATCGGTCATTCTGCCCCTGAACAAGGCAGTCAACCCACTGTTCCTAGGCAGTTATTGAAAATAAGAATTTGTTCTTAACGGTCTTGCCTAGTTAAATAAATATACCACACCCACTCGGGCCTTATTTCTTAATTATAATTTACCGGTTTCTCAGTTATTTATCCCAGGAAAGGGGAGTGGTTTTGTGCGGTAAATCTCGATATCCGGGTTCCCTCCATTCAACCCTAATTGAAATTCATAATGTGCCATGGATTGTGTAATCAACAGTAATTGTTGGATGGCAGGCATGTGGGGTTGTGTTCCAAACAAAACTACAAGGGTGCTTGCTCTAGTTCCTCAACGGCACAGCTAGGAGAGCAAAAACAATAGTTACTCTATTTTGAGTCATAAAAGTGCATTGGAATTACGTAGAATCTGTGCACACTTTGGAGAGGTTTGTGGCCACTTGGAGACACCAGTTAGTCCTCTCACTCAAACCATTGTATTTTTTTCGTCTGCACCTACCCCACCTTTTCCAAGAATATTCTTATGTTACTGAATGTGTCCAGAGTATTTTCAGATTTTATCAACGAATGCAGTGAAAACACTAAATGCAAATTGAACACAATCATCAGTGTAACGTTTGGATTCAGTCTTCAGCTTGGGTCAAATGTTCCTAAAATCTCAACTGTTTCCTTTCAGTTGCTACTATGCTTGTGCATATGTATTTCATATTTCTTTAAAAAACATTTCAATTTAGCCCTACCCATATTGGCCAATTCTCACTAGTGTAAAGGGTTTAGCGACGTGTTGATTTCAGACTGCATTGTTTTCAACTGAAGATGCATGAATAAATGCCTATTTATGGGAATAGGAATGTAATATCAATCCTGTCATCGCTATTCAGGAATGTTGTTTATGTCATTTCAATATTGACTCTCTGTTTTGTCTTACAGCTAAAAGCCCTAGGATTCCCTGAAGGACTTGTTATACAGGCCTACTTTGCCTGTGAGAAGAATGAGAACTTGGCCGCTAACTTCCTTTTACAACAGAATTTTGACGACGACTAAAAAGGGAGCCATGGTAGTAATTTCGGTCCTTATTTTTTTCTCTACTTTTTGATTGATCAATATTGGATGTGCATAAATAAAACATGGCCTTCGCATTTTCCCAAATTTTACTACAAATACATGATACATATTTTTTTTGTGAAATAAAAGCTGTTACTCTGATCACCTTAATTGAGTAAAAGCTACTTGGTTCATCAGATATCACCTGTGTGCTACCTGTTTATTTTTTTTTATTTGGCTAAAGACCAACATGATTGTTTCTCATAAGGAAATTAATACTGGTTTAAAAGGTTGATCGCAGAATGTAGTTATAAGAGGAGTAGTTATACAAGTATGTGATTGGGACATTTGTTATTGTATAGTCATATACATCATTGTTCTTGTTTGATAGTGTTTTACTTTGTCTCAATTGACCAGTATAGGGATCCCAGTACATAATAAAAACTGCAGTTTTAAATGAAATTTTTAAACAAGCAACGTTGTTATTATGCCATTTTCATATTTTTTGTTAAACTTCCAACAAACTTAAAGTGAAATGCATGAGCTACAGCAGATTTTAAAAAGGCAACTGTACAAATATGGGAAGTACTGATGTTTCATGCAGCCTGAAAATAGCAAATTATCCTACTTCTTTCAGACCTCTAAAGGTATGTATATGACTTCCGTAGCTCATAGTAGCCTTGTGTTTACAGTTACTATCCACTTGATTTACTGTCATTTTTACAAAGAAATAAAATGTTTCAACAGAGTAATGCTATTTTGTTTAGTCTTTTAAAGAGGGCGGGTGTAAGCAGCTCTCTTGACCGTTGACTCCATGAATAACACTAGGAAAATAATATTGTTGCTCTTATTTGAAGATCCATTTGTGTCGGAGTCTCTACTAGTCTTCCACACGATATAAGTATTTATTTATTCCTTCTCCAATTGGTATGCAGTCATCTGAAAATGCCTACAAAGGGATGCCATTGTAGATTATTGCGATTCATTCATACACCAATGACTTGTACACAATCTGTACAGTACACCCCCCACACCCACCCACCACCACCACACCTTCTCAAGCAGATGACTGAGACCAGCAGGGGGCAGCATAGACTGCAACATACGTCTTGAAAGTTTCTTCCAAACCACTGAGGTGTGTGTTCAACATCAGGGTTGAGGTTGATTTGAATTAAAGCCAGTCAATTCAAGAAGGAAGCTAAAATTCCAACTTACTTTTGTGCAGCAGGGTAGCCTAGTGGTTGGACAAGTAACCGGAAGGTTGCAAGTTCAAACCCCCGAGCTGACAAGGTACAAATCTGTCGTTCTGCCCCTAAACAGGCAGTTAACCCACTGTTCCTAGGCAGTCATTGAAAATAAGAATTTGTTCTTAACTGACTTGCCTGGCTAAATAAAGGTCAAATAGAAAATTGTAAAATGTTATTCCTTATAAATAATTCAATTTTTATCTTAAATTCAAATCACTTTCTGAATTGACTGACATTTTTGTCTCTCAATTACACTTTGTACATTATGAGAAAGTGTGGAGTTGTGTGTCATCATTGTCATCAAAGTGTGTCATCATTGTGCATCTGTGTATAAGTTTCTAATTTACATTTCTTAACTAACTTTATGACCATTATCTAGTCCTTTGTCTCACTTGTTTGAGATGTTTTATTTATTTCCCTTAAATGAGTAGTTCTCTCCCTGTCTCCTCATTGAGAAACAGACCCTAAATGTCAGTTGAACATTTGTGTCAACCAGGTTTCCATCCAATCTTTTTTTTCAAGTAAAGTAAAATTGTTGACAAAATATGCTAGACAAAGCGGGATCATTTTATCGGTCAAATTTGTTGGTACTACCACTTGGGAAAGCATGCAGTTTATTAGGCTAAAGATGAAATAGTTACGATCTTCACAGGGTGGTGAAAGTGCATGGTGATGAGCTTGATGTTCCTTTCCAATAAATATTGAGTGTCTTATTCTGGGGACATGATGAATCAATGCTTGGTTGTGTAACCGATGTGAAATGGCTAGCTAGTTAGCGGTGGTGCGCACTAAGAGCGTTTCAATCGGTGACATCACTTGCTCTGAGACCTTGAAATAGTGGTTCCCCTTGCTCTGCAAGGGCCTCTGCTTTTATGGCGCGATGGGTAACGATGCTTCGTAGGTGACTGTTGTTGATATGTGAAGTGGGTCCCTGGTTCGCGCCCGGGTATGGGTGAGGGGACGGTCTAAAGTTATACTGTTACAGTTGCTGTTTCACAAATAAAAATAATCTTGCTCTTATCCATAAAAAGCTAACGTAGTTAGCCTACCCTCATCTGCTAACTGTTGGCTAGAGCACATTTTGATATATAAAGCAAATAATTTTGTGACAACCATCGGTTGACAATGTGATGGAAACCCATTTAACTTGTATTTTTTATTTGGTACATGAGATTTTAACTGCAAAATAAATGTTATGTGCACTACGTCATGCACAGACTTATCTGTAACAAGTCCAATTGATGGAAACATCTCTGGAAAAATGTGCATATTGTTTTTATAGAATATTAGAATATTCACATGAAAATCTGTCGCCATTTGGATGGAAACCCTAGCTTATGACATATCAATTATATTCTCAAAATTCACAACTATGAATTTTGATTTAGTTCAATTTAAAACTAGGATATGAAACAGATGAAGAATGGGATTTTAGGGACATTTGATTTATGCAAGGCCAATTTTGACGGGACAGCAACATGATCAATTAAACTCGTAAAATGCAACTGAGCGTTATGAATAGAGACTTATGTTAAATAAATAAACTAAAATAAAGGTTATATGAGTATTTCTTAGTCTTCAAGATCTGTGAGTCAATATGACAATATTTAAGTCAAGGAGAAGTCACATTAAGAATAAAGGTTGTAAAAGCATACTTGGGCAGTTGCCCCTATACAGATCTAGGATCAGCTTTCCCTCCACACAACCGAAGTGGGAGAAATACAAAATTGACCCAGGACCAGTGTCTAGGGGCAACTTCACCCTACTCCCACACATCTAGCCAGTAGCCAGGACGTTTCCTGTGATCTGATAAGGGCATTTGCTGAGCAGGTACCAGCAGGTTTCTGTGTGATTGTTCCCTAAACATCATGTTAGCTTTCTTCCGTTACATCAGCATGCCTGGGTGACTCATCTCACCGTGTTGCCCTGAAGCGTGATAAACAAGGCCATTTTGCTTAATACTTACATTCAAATCTTTCCTGTATTGTTTATGATCATGTCCAAATATAACAGAATTAGACATGATTTTGTTTGATCTTTCAATATAAATCTTCACAAATGATAATTTACCCACCTTTTTATTTTGCGAATAGGATTTAGGCCTAGGTTATTTTGCATTATGGGTTAACCTACGTATTTACCTACGGTGATCAGGGCACTTTTGCACTTTACCACTACGTCCCTGATGATAATGTAAATTCGGTATTGCACCTTCAATTCTTCCCTCAACAGACCACTTTTGACCAGGAAACTATTCACCATAAGAAGCTGCTTCTGTCTGCCTGACAAAATGACCATTGGAAATAATCCACGGATCTTAACTTCCGGATGCCAGTCACAGCGTACCTGTCTGGCTTGCCAAGTCCTCAAAAGTATACACTGAAACATGCCATTACCATTCACATATGCTTTCCTTCCTGCGTCTCAGAGCAGAAAGGCGTTTTTGGTGTTGAAGAGAGACAGTAAAGTCGATGGGTTCAAAGTAGCTGGAGAGAGAGAGAGAGACAGAAAGAGAGCTTTAGGAGAGTGCTAAAGCATTGGCGAGGGAAGGGAAGACACCTCTTTTCAATATGTACTGCTGGATCTGGACGGACAGGCGGAGTCTGTCCGGAGGAAGACTTCTGGTCCACACGGTTGTGAACAGGCTTTTTAGTTGAGAGTGGGAATACAGCCTAGAACTCATTCCTGATTTTTTTTCTTCTCTTCTTACTCCCATCAAATCCTTCAAGCAGCTTGCTTATGAACATTCTGTTGACTTTATGTGAAGGTCCCATTGTGAACCAACCTTGCCAAGTGTTGCTTAGCCAAATAGCCTCTCGATCCCAGCATACCAGTTAAACTACGTTTCCAAGTTTTAACATGACACAGTGGGAACATCAGAAGTCCATTACGTGTCATTGTAACCTGTTGTAGGTAATGTATCTTATATTCATTAACATCTATAAAGTCGACAACATGCCATATACAATTGAAACCAACTTACCCTTTTGGCTTTTGGAGAGTATAGTGTGCATTGATATATATACACACATACACACATAGGCATACATGCACACACATAATCCGCACACACACACACTCAGAAATTTTTTCTCTCTACGTTGTACAGATCAGGCCGTGCAGTGCCAGAGGTATGTGAGAGAAGCTGCCCTGGCTCTGTGGTTTGTATCAGTTTCAAATGTTCTGTGAAAAACATTGCTGCTGCTACACACGTATGCCTCTCTGGATAATGATAATGCTCCCGTTGGTTTTCTCCACATTACCTTCAGTACATAATCAACAAGGTGAATGTGATGAATGATGCTATTGGGGAGGTGAAATGTTGCTGGTGATGGTTTACCTCTGTGCGAGTTTGTTTTAAACTTTCCTACAGAACTATAATGATTATAAATGGGCAGTACCAGTCACTATAGTCGTAAAGATCACCCAGAGTGTAAATAAGTGCATAATTACATAGTTCTGATTCCTGCTCTTAGATATTATAGCTAGATTGATGTTTAAACACAGAGACAGGCAGCCATTTACACTCGCACCCAGATCCATGACATCAAAGGCATGCAGTGTGTGTGTGTTATTGAGAGCAGCAGGAGAAGATGTGTAGGACCTTAGTATTGCTCTTGGACCGGAGCCAGAGCTGCAGATGGTCCTGGTTTGTGTTTGTGCAAAATGGCTGTGAGGCTCACGCTTCCCAAGTGACCATGATGAAACACAGCAAAATCAACACGCAGCACGCCAGCACCAGACCAGACTACACACACACACATACACGCACACACAAACCAGACTCCACTCCAGCAGGCCCAGCCTCGGGTCAGCAAAAGCAGTCAAACTCCTCTGAGAGTTCCCGGGTCGTGCTTTTATTAAGTGGCACTGTTAAGACTCTAACTGTTAAGTCACATCGCCTCGATCTGCAATACTCCCTCAAGGAGTTCCCTTAGAAAAACCCCATGACTTTCCTGTAGTGGTTAGCTTTGCATGTGCGTCACTGTCAATGGCAACAATAACAGCTCTAATGAAGGATGCCTACGTAGGTAAGTAGACGGGCCTGCTTTGGACCTACCTACACAAAGTGCACTACCTTAGCAACAACAAACAATAACAACAAGGAGAGAGGGAACCCTGCCTTCCCAGGAGTTCCTCTGGAATGCTAAGCTCCAGTCCACCCTGATGTTTGTAGTCTCAAAAATTAGGTTGTCTTGGCGACAGGGGGGGGGGTGTCTTTGAGGGAAGCCCCACATCTTGCTGAAGTTGCTGTTTGGATTGTCACGGTGCAAAGTTCTTGGAAGTAGAAACAACTAGTCGGCAGCCACACCTTGTGTTGGTTCAGGTCTAGTTTACACTGCAGATAGGGCTTTTGTTGTGGCATGTGTCGAGGCTCTATAGAGATACTCCAATGTTTGGGCGGAAGAACACACCATAAAGGGAATGAATGGGTTCTTAAATTTAAAAAAAGGAAAAAAAAGTAGTACCTTTCAGAGACTGGGTGAAAGAGTTGCACCTTCATATAGTTTCTTGAATGAACCGCAGATTGTTTATCTTTGTAGAAGGAAGTCTAGTTTTGTTTATTAGGATACGCATTAGCAACTACACATGCAGCAGCTACTCTTCCTGGGGTCCAAATGTACAAAACAGTAATAGACAAAAACAACAGAAAATATTACATTAAATTCAAAATAAAATAACAGACAAAAGTTTGGACACACCTAGTCATTCCAGGGTTTTTCTTTACTTGTACTATTTTCTACATTGTAGAATAATAATGAAGACATCAAAACTATGAAATAACACATGGAATCATGTAGTAGCCAAAAAAGTGTGAAACAAATCAAATTATATTTTAGATTTTAGATTCTTCAAAGTAGCAACCTTTTGCCTTGATGACAGCTTTGCACACACCCATCAGCGTTGCAGTTCTTGACACAAACCTGTGTGCCTGGCACATACTACAATAACCAGTTAAAAGGCACTTCAATCTTTTGACTTGCCCATATCACCCTTTGAATGGCACACATACAATGTCTCAAGGCTTAAAAATGCTTCTTCAAACTGTCTTCTCCCCTTCATCTACACTAACTGAAGTGGATTTAACAAGGGATCATAGCTTTCATCTGGTTAGTCTATATCATGGAAAGAGCAGCTATTCATAATGTTTCGTTATTGAATGCGAGAGTAGGGTGACACCGCTAGTGGGTCTTGAACCCAGGCCAATGACAAACACCCGAATCACTGTCCCTATAACAGACATGACTAGAACATGTGCTTATTGGGCCAGTATATTTGTTCCCTGTCCAGAAGAAACCCCAAACTCTCCTTACTGCACACTTGTGTAGATCTGAAACAACTTGATAGGTTTAAGCAATAGGGTGAATGCACTTGGAGGTAAATCTCAGCTCTGTTAAAAGCTGAGAAAATATTTTATTGAGCATAGTGATTAAGGTGTATTATGAAACAGGTTAATATGCCCCACCAACACCATACAACTAAACAGAAAGCCCTTCAATTGCTAAAATAAGTCAATAATATCAATGATAAGAATAGTCATCTTAACTGATACCTGACACACACATGGTGGCGTAGCACATCGGCATACCGTGAAAACAAGAGTTTGTGAGTTCAAATCCCAGGTTGAGGACATATTGAATAGTGTAATTATTGCATAAATGAACATGCACAATACAATCATGTATGTCAAACATGTAATTTAAAAGCACTGTGTGAGTATCTCTGACCTTGCCAACAGACAAAGAGCTATCGTAGCTCACAAATCATGGCCTTGATTGGTTCGGTGATGTGCAATACATTTTTCTTTGGACACATAAATGTTCTTGCAACGTTCCCACAACATGTGTCTAGAACATTAATATCTTATATTCTGAGAACATGGCAACTATGTTCTATGTACGCTACCGTTCCAAAGTTTGGGGTCACTTAGAAATGTCCTTGTCTTTGAAAGAAAAGCAAATTTTTTGTCCATTAAAATAGTATGAAATTGATCAGAATTACAGTATAGACATTGTTAATGTTGTAAATGACTATTGTAGCTGGAAACGGAAGATTTTTTATGGAATATCTACATAGGCCTATTATCAGCAACCATCACTCCTGTGTTCCAATGGCACGTTGTGTTAGCTAATCTAAGTTAGCTAACTTGGCTAATTGATAATTAGAAAACCCTTTTGCAATTATGTTAGCACAGCTGGAAACTGTTGTGTTGATTAAAGAAGCAATACAACTGGCCTTCTTGAGACTAGTTGAGTATGTGGCGCATCAGCATTTGTGGGTTCGATTACAGGCTCAAAATCACCAGAAACAAAGACCTTTCTTCTGAAACTCGTCAGTCTATTCTTGTTCTGAGAAATGAAGGCTACTCCATGCGAAAAATTGCCAAGAAACTGAAGATCTGGTACAACGCTGTTGTGATCACAGAACAGCGCAAACTACCTCTAACCAGAATAGAAAGAGGAGTGGGAGGCCCCGGTGCACAACTGAGCAAGAGGACAAGTACATTAGAGTGTCTAGTTTGAGAAACAGACACCTCGCAAGTCCTCAACTGGCAGCTTCCTTAAATAGTACCTGTAAAACATCAGTCTCAACGTAAACAGTGAATAGGCGACTCCGGGATGCTGACCATCTAGGCAGAGTTGCAAAGAAACAGCCACATCTCAGACTGGCCAGTAAAAATTAAATGTTAAGATGGGCAAAAGAACACAGACACTGGGCAGAAGAACTCTGCCTAGAAGGCCAGCATCCCGGAGTCGCCTCTTCACTGTTGACGTTGAGACTGGTGTTTTGCGGGTACTATTTAATGAAGCCGCCAGTTGAGGACTTGTGAGTTGTCTGTTTCTCAAACTAGCTCCAGCACTGGTATGTACATTTTGGAGCAATACAAGGCAAACTGATAAGAGATCAGCTGATTGAAGAAACTTTCAACCCCCGAGTACAAGAAAGGCTGTTACTTGAAGATGCTAATTTAACCCTTGCTCATTCACTCAGACTTGCTCTACAAATTTAATCTGCCACTGAATGTGCTGCTAAAATAGGTGAAACACAAGCATAACCCATAATGAGTGCTTTCATTGGAGAGCAGTCAATGCAGCAATTACAGCGCATTCGGAAAGTATTCCGACCCCTTTTTCTTTTCTACATTTTGTTATGTTACAGCCTTATTCTAAAATATATATTTTTTCCTCATCAATCTACACTCAATATCCCATAACGACAAAGCGAAAACAGGTTTTTAGAAATGTTAGCAAATGTATCTAAAAAATAAACTTATCTACACAAGTATTCAGACCCTTTGCTATGGGACTTGAAATTGAGCTCGGGTGCATCCTGTTTCCATTGATCATCCTAGAGATGTTTCTACAAATTGATTGGTGTCCACCTGTAGTAAATTCTATTGATTGGACATGATTTGGAAAGGCGCACAGGTGTGTGCCTTTCCAAATCATGTCCAATCAATAGAATTTACTACAGGTGGACACCAATCAATTTGTAGAAACATCTCTAGGATGATCTTTTTAAGGTCCCACAGTTGACAGTGCATGCAAAGGTGGAAAAAGTACTCAATTGTCATACTTGAGTTAAAGTAAAGATACCTTAATATAAAATGAGGAAGGAATGTAGTGAAGTAAAAGTAAAAGTAGTCTAAAATATATATAGTAAAGTAAAGTATAGATAGTTCCTCGGCGTACATATCACTGACAAACTGAAATGGCCCACCCACACAGATAGTGTAGTGAAGAATACGCAACAGTATGAGTGAAAGTAAACACAGACAACTAAGGTGAGGACATTGTGACTTCTTGTGGACAATAGAGCCTTACACTTACAAACTAAGGAGAAGGCCCAATCGAACCCTTTTCACGAAGTGTAACACTTTTCACAAAGACCTGGGTCCAACAGAGATGCACAACAAAGACCTTCAACACGTAAATACATGCATTAATTCTTACCCAAACAGTCGGCAATTCAGGGCAAGGTAGTAGGATTACTGTGAGCGTAGTTCCCAAATGAATCCAAGTGTTGTCTCTCTCTCTCTCTCTCTCTCTCTCTCTCTCTCTCTCTCTCTCTCTCTCTCTCTCTCTCTCTCTCTCTCTCTCTCTCTCTCTCTCTCTCTCTCTCTCTCTCTCTCTCTCTCTCTCTCTCTCTCTCTCTCTCTCTCTCTCTCTCTCTCTCAATTCAATTCAATTCAATTCAATTCAAGGGCTTTATTGGCATGGGAAACATGTGTAAACATTGCCAAAGCAAGTAAGGTAGATAATATATAAAGTGAATATATAAAGTGAAAAACAATAAAAATTAACAGTAAACATTACACATACAGAAGTTTCAAAACAATAAAGACATTACAAATGTCATATTATATATATACAGTGTTTTAACAATGTACAAATGGTTAAAGGACACAAGATAAAATAAATAAGCATAAATATGGGTTGTATTTACAATGGTGTTTGTTCTTCACTGGTTGCCCTTTTCTCGTGGCAACAGGTCACAAATCCTGCTGCTGTGATGGCACACTGTGGAATTTCACCCAGTAGATATGGGAGTTTTTCAAAATTGGATTTGTTTTCAAATTCTTTGTGGATCTGTGTAATCTGAGGGAAATATGTCTCTCTAATATGGTCATAAATTGGGCAGGAGGTTAGGAAGTGCAGCTCAGTTTCCACCTCATTTTGTGGGCAGTGAGCACATAGCCTGTCTTCCCTACGGCGGCCTTTCTCAATAGCAAGGCTATGCTCACTGAGTCTGTACATAGTCAAAGCTTTCCTTAATTTTGGGTCAGTCACAGTGGTCAGGTATTCCACCGCTGTGTACTCTCTGTGTAGGGCCAAATAGCATTCTATTTTGCTCTGTTTTTTTGTTAATTCTTTCCAATGTGTCAAGTAATTATCTTTTTGTTTGCTCATGATTTGGTTGGGTCTAATTGTGCTGTTGTCCTGGGGCTCTGTAGGGTGTGTTTGTGTTTGTGAACAGAGCCCCAGAACCAGCTTGCTTAGGGGACTCTTCTCCAGGTTCATCTCTCTGTAGGTGATGGCTTTGTTATGGAAGGTTTGGGAATCGCTTCCCTTTAGGTGGTTATAGAATTTAATGGCTCTTTTCTGGATTTTGATAATTAGTGGGTATTGGCCTAATTCTGCTCTGCATGCATCATTTGGTGTTCTACGTTGTACACGATGGATATTTCTCTCTCTCTCTCTCTCTCTCTCTCTCTCTCTCTCTCTCTCTCTCTCTCTCTCTCTCTCGCTCTCTTTAACTCTCCATCTTTTGTAACAAGTGTCATATTGTGTTAGTCCGCTCAGAATGAGACCGATATGAGGTAATGATTACATCAAAACAGAGAAAATCAAGGTAAGTAGAGTATTACCTTTAGGCCAACACTACTTACACAGCAGACACCTCTAAAACAAGCATGTGACTAAAAAACAGAACCTGTCCTAGTTCAAACTACTGGCTGAGTTATTTTAATTGTATTTCTAATTATAAAAACATTTGAATTTGAGATCACTCACACTGCCCACATTTTAAAGTGTGATCTGTATAGGCTACTGCACACGTTGGCCACCATACTTCTTTGGTTTCTGTCTATCATCATCTCATTGCTCAACTATGATGGGCTGTATCTATGTAATGGTTTTATAATGACTTTGTGACAGTCCAACAAAGGAAACGTCACAGTGTGTCTTGGCATGTCACACTTCTTTTATTGCCTTCATTACGCTTCTCATTCCGTGCAAAGTCTTGGCCAAGTTATAGTTCTATAATATTTTTTTATATAGTACATCACAGTCTTTAAATCCAGCAACACATTGCTTCTCTTTTTGCTTTGGTTTCTGGCTGGAGGAATATAAAACCTTTCTTCTGGATCATATGATGTGTCCCAAATGGCACCCTGTTCCCAATATGGTGAACCAATTTTGACCGGGGCCCATGGCTCTGGTCAAAATGAGTGCACTGTGTAGTGAATAAACGGCCACTTGGGATGCAACTCCAGTCTTTTCCCCTGTGATGTTTTGGATTGTTAAATCTCTCATGAGGATTTGTAAAAAGGGAGACACTGTGGCCCTCCAATCCTGGCTTCTCACACGGTACACATCTCTGCCTCCCCACCTCTCTCTGGCATGCTTCTGGTGTGAGAGTGATCTCTGTGTGGTTTTCATATGCTATAACTCATCATCACTTAGACGGTCCCACAAAGCTGTCTACTCAGGGGGATTTCATATGTAAGGGAGTTCTCACTGATATGCTCCTTTAACACATAAAGTGAACACAGCAATTACCCCTGAGATGACAATCAGAGAGAGAGAGAGGGAGGGGGGGTACCATGTTGCTGTCATCAAGGCAAAGGGTGGCTACTTTGAAGAATCTAAAATATATTTTAATTTGTTTAACACTTTTTTGGTTACTACATGATTCCACGTGTTATTTCATAGTTTTGATGTCTTCACTATTATTCTACAGTGTAGAAAATAGTACAAATAAAGAAAAACCCTGGAATGAGGAGATGTGTCCAATCTTTGACTGGTACTATAGGTTCAATCAGTAAGCTGGTCTGAATGGCTTGCTCACTTTAACTTCATCCAGTAATCACAATATATTAACATTGTTTTCTCTCTATGGGCCTAGCTGGTATTTAGCGTTATTATCATTATCAGCATAGCGTCACGTTCACTCCTCTTTTAGTCTTAGCCACGTGCAGAATGTCATTCACCTATTACTGTATAACCTATGAGCATTGCACAATGACGCAATTTCACCACGCTTGCTGAACAATCACCTCCTCTCTCAACCCATGAGCATATATCTTGTGACGCATTTAAAAAGTCAACTTAGTGCTCCTAATCTCAGTTTGGTACCTCTATATAAGTCACCTGTCCACAGAAGCAATCAATCAATCAGATTCCAAACTCTCCACCATGGCCAAGACCAAAGAGCTCTCCAAGGATGTCAGGGACAAGATTGTAGACCTACACAAGGCTGGAATGGGCTACAAGACCATCGCCAAGCAGCTTGGTGAGAAGGCGACAACAGTGGAAGAAACACAAAACAACTGTCAATCATGCATGAAACTTATGCATGAAACTTTAGATAAACTTCTCCATAATCTGAGAACGGCGCTCAGAGCCCAAACCAGCCAGAGAAATATCCGACATGTTGGGTAGTCAACCTTATTCATAAATAGCATTATAAATATTCACTTACCTTTGATGATCTTCATTAGAATGCACTCCCAGGAATCGCAGTTCCACAATAAATACTTGTTTTGTTCGATAATGTCCATCATTTATGTCCATTTATGTCCAATAGCTTCTTTTGTTAGGGCGTTTGGTAAACAATCCAAAAGCGCGATCTGGTCCAGTCGGACGAAAAGTTCAAAAAGTTATATTACAGGTCGAAGAAACTTGTCAAACTAAGTATAGAATCAATCTTTAGGATGTTTTTATCATAAAAGTTCAATCATGTTCCAACCGGAGAATTCCATTGTCTGTAGAAAAGCAATGGAATGAGAGCTACCTCTCAAGTGAAAGCGTGTGACTGAGAACGAGGCTGCTGGCAGACCCCTTAGTCAAACAGCTCCCATCCAGCCCCCCTTTTTAAATTTTTAAATTTTAAATTTTAAATTTCACCTTTATTTAACCAGGTAGGCAAGTTGAGAACATGTTCTCATTTACAATTGCGACTTGGCCAAGATAAAGCAAAGCAGTTCGACACATACAGCAACACAGAGTTACACATGGAGTAAAACAAACATACAGTCAATAATACATTAGAAACAAGTGTATGTACGAAGTTAGCAAATGAGATGAGATAAGGGAGGTAAAGGCAAAAAAAAGGCCATGGTGGCAAAGTAAATACAATATAGCAAGTAAAACACTGGAATGGTAGATTTGCAGTGGAAGAATGTGCAAAGTAGAAATAAAAAATAATGGGGTGCAAAGGAACACAATAAATAAATAAATACAGCAGGGAAAGAGGTAGTTGTTTGGGCTAAATTATAGATGGCCTATGTACCCCTTCACATCTAGCGGAAGCTTTAGAAAGTGCAAAATAACCCATATCCCACTGTGTATTCAATAGGGGTGAGTTCAAAAACTACATCTGGGACAGAGTAGGAGGCAGTTCACTCCGGGCACGCTATTCATCCAAAAGTGAAAATGCTTCCCCCTATCCCAAAGAAGTTAAAGAAGGATTTTAAGCTTTTGGACACTTGAGACATGGATTGTGTCTGTGTGCTATTCAGTGGGTGAATGAGCAAGACAAAATATTGAAGTGCCTTTGAACGGGGTATGGTCGTAGGTGCCAGGTGCACCGGTTTGTCTCAAGAACTGCAACGCTGCTGGGTTTCACACTCAGTTTCCTGTGTGTATCAAGAATGGTCCACCACTCAAAGGACATCCAATCAACTTGACAACTGTGGGGAGCAGTGGAGTCAACATGGGCCACCATCCTTGTGGAACGCTTTCGACACCTTCTAGTCTATGCCCAACTAATTGAGGCTGTTCTGAGGGCAAAATAGGGGGTGCTCTCAATATTAGGAAGGTGTTCTGAAAGTTCTGTACACTCAGTGTATGTTATTGGCTTCTAATATCAAGGCTCACGCTACTATTACATGAGTTATAAAAAACATCAGTACAATATGGACTTGTGTGCTCCATTGAGAGTATTTTCTTACGTCAGAATGTACAATATTCATGTCGTAGGCCTCACCAAACAATGTTGGTGGGGCCTGTTATTCTGTTTGAATGTTGCTCCTGAATCTCTATGATAAATATAATCATTTTTTCTTCAGTGTATTTTTAACAGGGCTCAGGTGTATTTTTAATTGTTGAAATAAGTCAATTCAATCCAGAATACTTAGATTTAATTGACAACCAAAATAGCAGTGCAGATAGCACTATTTTGCTTAGCGCAGAGATGTGTTATAGGTTATGAATGTGTAGACATGATTCTTTTCAGACTTTGCGGAGCAGCAGAAAGATCAGCATACCCCAAATCCAGAGGTTGTGAGTTAAAATCAAAGGTGGGGTCATATTGAAAAGTCAGTACTAAGTGATCATGTTATCATTGTGTAAATTTTTTTTTACACTATTTCCTCAGCGTACCACTTAAAACCCTCCTACCATTTAATTACTTTACCTATAATGGTTTGGGACACCTGGGACCATCATGTGACAAAAACCTCCAGGGGACCACGACACAATGTCTCAAGAACATGCTTAAAATGTCCTCAGGGATGTCCCCAGGACAAACCAGGAACTAGACAAAACCTCCACGGGACCATGACACAACGTCCCTAGAATGTTCAGGGTACCTTCAGGGGACCATGACACAACGTCCCAAGAATGTTCAGGGTACCTTCAGGGGACCATGACACAATGTCTCAAGAATGTCCTAAACACGTCCCCGGGACAAATCGGGATCTATAGAAAGGACTCCCTTGGGAAAGGACTCCCTCCTCGTTCCCTTGGGACCATCAAACGACGTTCTTAGAACATCAGTGGGATAATGTTGCACTAAAACCATTAAGGGGACCTAATGATAACGTCGCCGAATGTCCTCAAGACATTCCCTGTTTGCTGGGAACTCTATAATTATGATGGATAGTCTGAAGTAAAGCAGTCGTGGACAAAAGATTTGTTTCCTTTGCCTCATGTCAAAGATGGTTGACAATTACAGATGTCATATTTTCTACAGCGTTGTACTGTATTTCCCCTAGAGCCTGTACTTTCTAACTTACATCACATCCATCGCAAGCTTTCATCTTCTTTCTTGTCCTCGACTCAATCAAAGGAACATAAGATTTAGGGAAAGTAAACACTCTGGTTTTATGATTGCCCCCTTCATAGTACGGAGTGGTCCATATAATTGAGTCCTCAGTGTCTATTTTTGGGATACTAGTGGGAAAGAAACCCCAGGAGACTAGCTGGGAATGGGACTCTCACGTTCTCTTTCCCATTCACTGATTCTTCAATCAAGAACCTGGTCTGTGTTTTTTAAACTGTTGGAAACATGTATAAAGACCACAAAGGAATATGATTTTGTGCTATGTTACTAAATTTATCATTTTTTCCCAGCTGAAAGTCGAAAATTCAACCATTTATCCATTTGTCTATTTTGTGACAAAAAAAAGACAACGGTATCCCTCAATTCAACAACATTAACAAAAGAAAAGACGTCCTGTATATCCAGTTTTACAACACTGAGCTTTACTGACGGAGAGGGTAGACCAGACCATCTGCCTGCTCTTAACACCGACTCCACAATCCCCAAACCACCAACATCCCACAAACTCAAATGAATGTTGTTTCACTGTGAGTAAAAGTTTAAACAAACAGAAATAACAGCAGTCAGCGTCTTCGCTGTTACCCTGCGTGTGCCATAATGAACTGCTTGTTCGGTTGGAATTATAACAAGTTATTTTGGAGCGCTGTAGTTAGAGGCCCCATGAGGACACTGTACTATTACTAACAGTTATAATGTACTCTTAAAAGACGGGAATACTTTTGAACAGTAATGCGTCCCATTAATTCATATTGGCAATTGATTATTATGTTACAATAATCTCATTGGTTGACAACCTGATATAAAGATGTGTTAAAGAATGCAGGATGCTACTAAAGTAGACCCTTGTCTCTCAAAAGATTCATGCTTACCAGCTCCTTAAAATATAAATTAGACACTGAGTTATTAAGACCACCAGGAGAAAAAAAAGGTCCTATTTTAGGACTATTTCATGTATGTCATTTTAGATATCCTCTCTATCAAACACACCACTCATTGGGCTTTAGAAGAAATCTAGTCTGGAGAGCGAAAGAAAAACAACCACACTAGGCTGACTTACAGTGCCTTCAGAAGGTATTCATACCTTTGACTTATTCCACATTTTGTTGTGTTACAGCCTGAATTCAAAATGGATTCAATAGATTTTTTTGTATCACCCATCTACACCCACTTTTGCAAAATTATTGAAAATGAAATATAGAAATGCAGTATCTCATTTACATAGGTATTCACACCCATGAGTCAATACTTTGCAGAAGCACCTTTTGCAGTGATTGCTCTTGGTAAGTCTCTAAGCTTTCCACACCTGGATTATACAACATTTGCCCATTATTCTTTCAAAAATTATTCAAGCTCTGTCAAATTGGTTGTTGATCATGTAGATCATTTCTACACAACTATTCTCAGGTCTTGACATATATTTTCAAGTAGATTTATGTTAAAACTGTAACTTGAACGCTCAGGAACATTCACTGTCTTCTCGGTAACTCCAGTGTAGATTTGGCCTTGTGTTTTAGGTTATTGTACTGCTGAAAGGTGAATTAATCTCCCAGTGTCTGATAGAAAGCAGATGGAACCATGTTTTACTCTTGGATTGTGCCTGTGCTTAGCTCCATCCAGTTTATTTTTTATCCTGAAAAACTCCCCAGTCCCTAACAATTACAAGCATACCCATAACGTGATGCATCCACCACTATGCATGAAAATATGGAATAGTAGTACTAGTGGTATAGTGGTACTCAGTAATGGGTTGTATTGGATTTGCCCCAAACATAAGATTGTGTATTCAGGACAAAAAGTGAATTTCTTTGCAAATGTTGCTGCAATATTACTTTAATGCCTTATTGCATACAGGATGCATGTTTTGGAATATCATGGTGAAATCCCTGAGAGGTTTCCTTTCTCTCTGGCAACTGATTTCAGGATGCCTTTGTCTTTGTAGTGACTGGGTGTATTGATACACCATCCAATGTGTAATTAATAACTTCACCATGTTCAAAGGAATATTCAATATCTGCTTTTTCTTTTTACCCATCAACCAATAGGTGCCCTTCTTTGCGAGACATTGGAAAACCTCCCTGGTCCTTGAAATTCACTGCTTAACTGAGGGACCTTACAGATAACTGCATGTGTGGGGTACAGAGATCTTTATTTTACCTTTATTTATCTAGGCAAGTCCGTTAAGAACAAATTCTTATTTACAATGACAGCCTAGGAACAGTGGGTTAACTGCCTTGTTCATGGGTAGAACTACAGATTTTTACCTTCAGTTACTGGCCCAACACTCTAACCACTAGGCTACCTGCCTAGTGAATGAGGTAGTCATTGAGGTAGTCATTGAATGAGGTAGTCATTCAAAAATTATGTTAAACACTATTATTGCACACTGAGTCCATGATACTTATTATGTGATTTGTTAAGCACATTTTTACTCCTGAACTTATTTAGGCTTGTCATTACAAAGGGGTTGAATACTTATTGACTCAAATTTCAGAAAACATAATTCCACTTTGACATTATGGGGTGTGTAGGCCAGTGACAAAACATCTCTATTTAATCCATTTTAAATTCAGGCTGTAACACAACAAAATGTGGAAAAAGTCAAGGGGTGTGATAATATTGGCCCATAAAGTAATGTTAAAAACGTAAAAGCGCTTCTCTGTAAACCCCCATCACCCCACAAATAAACCCACAGTAGAGAATGTTGCTCTGCTCTAATTTTGTTTATCATGAGCTCATAAACGTGCGATGTATCTTTTCCACTGCTATCACAGAAATAATGGGTATCTAGGTGTTGCTTCCTTTATAGGAGTTTCCACGAATGAACTCTGGCTAGCCAAGCTATATACTTTGCGACTTTCTTCACTCTGTAATCAAAATGCTTCTTTCATGAATATGTAATATGTAATTGAATAACTTCATTCCCAAACAGAATTCCCACAGGCTTCTAGAACTATACAGTGTAGTACTTTTGAGTTGTAAATTATTCACCAATGAACAACAGGATTTCAAGCGATACATTCACTGACATCCTGACATCCTACAATCGCTGACGTTTGACTTCTTTCTCAAACTTCAAGAGTTAAATGCACTTTAAGAGGCGCTGAACATGCCCGTTATACTGTGTTGAAAACGAACACAATAACATGCTCAGAGAGAATGGGCTGTGATCTTCAACATCATAGTTGTAGAGTTACATTATGGCTAATTTAAGTTAACAGCCACTTCAATGACAATAAAAAACACAGTAAGCTCAATAATGAAACCCATGAGCTCTTTCCAACATGGTAGTTGGAACCAGACAAACAGAAGCATACTTTCCCCTCGCATCAACAAACAACGAACTACTGCAGAGGGTTATTACGCCTTTTATAAAACGAGGTACTTTAAACCTTCACTGGCTGGCAGACATTGTTTTGCCTTTAATGAAAATTATACTCACATAAAATACCAATTTTATTTAATACAGCCCGTCTAGACTATATTTTTATTGTCATTAATGCTAGTGGCTAATTACTATTTTATTGTGTCAGTCGATTGATTTTTTTCTCTCCTTTGTTTTTCCAAGTTTTTGTCATTCTTTCTGTCTCTGGGGAATGCTAGCCAGCAGCCACCCACATAGACACACACACACATACACGCATGCACACAGACAGAGACTAGCTGCTGGGGAACTGAGGGGAGAGCTGACTTCTTGTGGCATGATCGTAGTCTGTGGTCGTCTGGTGTCTATTTGTTTAACCATACTTTTCTTCATCATATGAAAGAATAGACTTACATTTTTCCTGGAGGGCACCCGGTCCTGATCATTTATCTGGTCTCAGTTTGGTCTGGTGGGTAGAAGTGATGTCTGGATTCATGTCCTGGTATCAACAGGCTACCTCTCTAGACAGTTGTGATAGTGGTGGGGGTCCTGACCATGGAGTTGATTGTGTTGCCCACTCCTGACCATGGAGTTGATTGTGTTGCCCACTTTGACTTCAGAAAGCCACAAGTTGTTTTTTTTTAGAACCAAGTCCTTTCAATTGAGCAGATTTTGAAGAAAGCTACAAATATGGATTTGTGTTGCCTGACTGACCACCTATGTATCACGTGCGTGATGAGCAGTGTTGAACTCAAATCTTTGAGTCTCGTCCCCACGTCCTCTGTCTGTTTTCCTGGTTGTTTTCTCATTTAGGATATCTGACTGCAGCACTGAACTTCAACCTTAACTGTCGTTTCTCCAGGGAACCAGCTTGTTTCAAGCTAATTCAAATGTCAAAGTGGCTATTTGCACTGTGGTCAGACACACGTCGCCTCTTCCCTCTGCTCCCCCCCCCTGCTCCCCCCCCCCCCTGCTTCCCCCAGCCTGCTCGCTCCACTAAGTCATAAATGTCTATCGGGTCAGATTCTCCGATTTTGTTTTTCTTCAAAAGTGTATTTTTCATTTTAAAAGCATGCCTGTGATATTTTTTTTAAATTCTGGTATCGCACTGAGATAAGTCAGGTTCTGTATTTTATATAGTTTCACTAGAATATAAGTAACCAAATATTCTTGTGAAATGTTGTAAATGTTGTACCAACTATACCAACCAAAATAATGAATTTCCATTAAGAACAAGTCATTATCAACTGTTGAACTAAATCATTTTTGGTACTTACCACCAAAGAAAGTGTAACTGAATTATGTATGACAATTTGTTACTCTTCCTTTATCACCGGCTAACCACATGTCTAGAAAGCAAAGTCCATGATACAAGTCAGTATTCGACGTTCAATTAATGTCTGCGGACAATCGGGAGGTGACATGGAACCCGGCCACTAGGGGCAACAGTGAGGACTGTTACCTTCAAGTAGGTTTCGGTTTTGCTAGAACGATGTGGTCGGGGATGCTGGATGGAGGTAACCTTAAACTCTTCGAAATTTGACATTTGGAACAATTTAAAAAATTTGACGCTTGAGAAACATGGATGAACGTCTAACTCTAATGTGAGACTGTGAGAGCTAGTTGGATAAAGCACTGGCACTCAAACTGAGCTTCTAATTATGATCCTACCTCAAATACCTTCTTTTAATCTCTCTCCCAGAGACTCAACCCACCTCGTTAAAGACCAAGTTAAGTTAAACCAGATCGAACATGACGCCGTAAGTCACTGAAACCTGGAATAGGCCCTAGGTTTATGTTACCACAGTAATGTGTACAGAGATATTTTTTTGTGTATGTCCTGTAAATGAATTACTATCTTTTTCAACACTTTCCCAGGGGTAATTTACAGTAAGTACCACAGTGCTCTGTCTAAACCAATTCCTCATCTTCTTAACCGTGTTGTAGAGTCATTGAATAACTATTTCAACATCCAGAAATGGTTGTGATATACACAGAAAAAAATGATGGTTTCTCAAGGGTTCTTCGGGAAGGGTAATGGTTCTACCGCACGTGTTTGTAGTTAAAAAAACAACTTATTTTCTCTTTTAGTGATAATAAAAATGTAGGGTTGGAAGCTCATTTGAATATTTTGGGGCATGGTTAGCGCACAGCTCTTATTGTGTAACCATGAGTGAGTGTGTCATTCCAGTTTATCTAATCTGTTGTGTTACACTATTATCTGTTATAGATTACTGGTGGCAGTGACAGTGTCTTGTGAAAGACTCACATATAGCCTTGTGTCAATTGAGAACTGTTGTCTAAGTCAGTAGTTCTCAACTCTCTCCTCAGAGATACCCAGCCATTCCAGAGCTAGCACACCTGATTGTTAATCAACACAAAAATACAACCTATGGAAATTTAACAATGTAATATGTCTATTAAACCAAAATAAAAACTCTGTACTGTTCTACAAAGAACCTTTGCGATTGAGAAAGGTTCTTTATAGAACCATTCTCAATAAAGGGTTTATAAAGAACCATAAAAAAGGTTCTATATAGCCCCAAAAGGGTTGTAACTATAGCGGAACCCTTATTTGGTGCTACAGTATAAAGGACCTTTTCTTTATAGAACCTTAGGAAAGGGTTCATTATAGATCGGAAGTTTAGAACCTTATGAGCATCCCACTGGGCAAGTTGAATCAACATTGTTTCCACATCATTTCAATGATATTACGTTGAACAAACGTGGAAAATACTTTGAATCTATGCCCAGTGGTATGGTTCTTTATAGAAACTTCACCAACAACAAATCTATTTACAATGAAAGTCGGAAGTTTACATACACCTTAGCCAAATACATTTAAACTCAGCTTTTCACAATTCCTGACATTTAATCCTAATAAAAATCCCCTGTTTTAGGTCAGTTAGGATCAACGCTATATTGTAAGACGGGGACATGTAAGAATAATAGTAGAGAGCATTATTTATTTCAGCTTTTATTTCTTTCATCACATTCCCAGTGGGTCAGACGTTTACATACATGTACACTTTAACTTGGTTGAAACGCTTCGGATAGCCTTCCACAAGCTTCCCACAATAAGTTGGGTGAATTTTGGCCCCTTCCTCCTGACAGAGCTGGTGTAACTGAGTCAGGTTTGC